>NW_002060944.1:6298563-6357157 GCF_000150275.1 Trichoplax adhaerens | reverse complement strand
CGATATACACCGTAATTCTAGATATATTAATAATTATAATGATATTAATTCCTGGGCTGATGATGTATTAATGAGTAAGGTCATCAAGTTAAAATTATTCATAGGACGCTTGATAATATATTTGTTTTACGATTGTAGGATACTTACAAGATTCCCGATTTACAGAAATCATTTACGATAAAAACACTCATTAACGCATCCAATGCAGGAAATATTGAGCCTTAGATAGACTTTCATGAACAGTTTAATCAGTACAGCGCTTAATACAAAATCGTCTAAGGGAGAGTAAAGGATTGTATCAAATTATATAATTCTTTGGCGATTACATTAATTTTAGTTGTAATATAATGATGTCTGATACGCAATGGTATACAGTATTACCACATAATCCTTTATAAGTTTTATAATATTTAGATGAATGATGCTATTATTTATTCAAAATGGACTTTTATGTAACATCAATGGCGGCATAAATATATTTCAATAAGGCTTTGTTTAAATCTGATTAAGTAATTGATAAATGATATCACTCGTTCGAGGTGGTATAACTTTCTTTAAATTTTTAACTTAGATAGCGGAGTATGACATGTTGAGAACATGTTAAATTTTGCTGAAAATAAAACGTGTACCAATCTAAATTCAGTCTTGAATACTGAAATCTAATATGTACAGTGAGTTCGCAACGTATTTGTGGACAAGCATATAATTTATCAATCAACAATAAAAATTGTTATTGTGCCTGTAACAAAGACCCATTCATATAGTATTCCTTTACAAGTATAGATGTTTGAGGCTTAAAAGTGCGACGGCTTGATAGTTATTTACGGTAATACGGGTAAACTATGACCTGCTACTGATCTTCGATAAATCTTTAACACCACAAGATAGGAGAATAGATCCTTAAGCAATAGTTTTTAACTACATCAAATTCGAAATAACATACGAATATATTATCTCCCTATATTTTGCGCTCATGATATATTATAGATGATATTGTATCAATGGAATGCATAGGCTTAACGAGTTTGTAACATAGTTTCGTAAGGGAAACACTTTATTGCATATTTGTACTCATATATATATATTATGCTTAAATTGTTTTAATAGTACAGTATTCAAATTTACGTGGCAGAATCAAATTATATAAACGATGCAGATAGTAATTGGATGACAATGTGTAGCTCCCGATATTTTTAAATCTTCAATTTTTCACCCGTAAACCACTTATCTATATTAATCGATGCGATGGTCTAGAAGCGAAATGGTGGTACTGTAATCGATGCTAAAAGATTTTTAAATAATGTTTAGCCTCGAAAAAGCCTTACGTTAGTTTTTTGGCCGTAAAAAATTTGATGACAGAAACTTCTAAGAGTTAAGGCTTATCTTACTGTTAAATTTAGCAACGATCTTCATGCTTCATTTGAAGGATTTCATTAAAATAAGGTTAAACTCAAAATTTGACAATTCAAAGCCTAGTCGTAGTACGTGAAGCCCAAAAGTAAATGCTCGTATAAAATATCATAGGTATACGATTACAAACTACCCGCCGTTTGCTAAATTATTGCAGGAAATAGAACTATATACGAAATTTTACATAATACTTAGTTGCAAAGACTATTGGTAAGCATTTGATGTTCTGAAAATAGTGCTTACTTTAGATTATTGCAAAACGTGGAATCGTATACGGAGTTTTTTTTATATCATTTAGCTACAAAGTCTATTGATAAGAATTAGATGTTCAGAAAATAGTGATTACTTTAGATTATTAAAGGAAATGGGACCCCATACAAAATTCTTCATAATATTTAGCTATAAAGACTGTAAGCGAGGATTGGATGTTCTGAACAATATTTAACTAATATCATTATGATGAGATGATTATAAGGTCAATTACTCTAAGTCTATGAAATTCATTAATTAATTACCGAGGCACTTTTGTTCAACCTACCAACAGTAAACATTTAAATATTTTCCTTATGTTTCTATTTAACTTCGATATTACAGTAATAAACCAGCTCACGGTTCCTAGAATTTTTTAAAGAACATATATGATGCATGCATAGCGCCGACCGTATCATCTTTTTACTTTGATCTTTTTTCCGGAATACAATAATTACAGAAATACAACGTCAGTAATGACATTGTACTTGGTAAATATAATATTGTTGTTTATTTGACTACAACATATTCTTTTCATTATTCGACAACTCAACAACATGAGTAATATACTGTATTAACTGAGTCCCTTTACCTAAGACTCTATTCAGATTACTATAGATTCATTCTGGTATATAACGAAAATAAAGTGCTGATGTAATCGAAGAAATTAATAATAATGGCATGCACCATATAATTATGTTTTTATTAACTATTGTGGCTACAGAACATAATTAAGGTTGTATTACTTCTGTATAAGATATTACCCGCACCTAATAGGCGTATACCGTACTAGCAAGAATCCTCTCAAATATATTCTTCTCCATTGACGTCATATGGAAATTAACTATTAATAATTGTTACGGGCTGAATTTACCACCACATGTTAATCTCTGCCTTGTGTTTTTACTTAATAATACCTTAGGCACATACATTTTATACGATTATCGTAAACCATTATTATGAAAGCGGTTATCATGGAAACCTTCTCTATGACGTCGTAGAGAGTTGGGTATTTGGTCAAAGCGTATGGCACTCGCCAGGATCATGAATATGCAAAAGTCATATCCTAGCATCTTATGCAATATACTTATTTATATACGCATTCAAATACGTATATTTTACTATGAAATTTTGATACAATATGACTATTTTAATATACGTATAAGAATAAAAATATTTTTAAATAATGCCTTATAATATCTGTATACGGACAGCAATCTTCCCAGTAAGAAATATTACACTAAGGGCTATATTTAGTTTGTCAGATTCTAATTTTAAAGTAGATAATATTAGAAACTTATCAGGAAATTAAAATACTACAAAATTGTCATAAGCTAAAGAACAGAATCGTAAGAGTACATTTCGCTTGAGTGACAAATATTGTAGACTAGGTCAAATAGATAATTTGTACACGGATATAAATTATCCTACAGCGCTTTACAATTGTATTGTAGTATAAATAGATATTGAATGAGTCTATTTCCGATTACTAATAGGTAAAAACTGCAGAATGATTACATTACAGTTGATAAATGTTAATGATGAATTAAAGTGGTCAGCATACAGACCCTGTACAAAAAGATCAGCATGCATATACTGTAGGTCAATCAATATTCCGGTGTATACACTATTTTACATTT
The DNA here is from genome assembly GCF_000150275.1 of Trichoplax adhaerens. Taxonomy (NCBI): domain Eukaryota; kingdom Metazoa; phylum Placozoa; class Uniplacotomia; order Trichoplacea; family Trichoplacidae; genus Trichoplax; species Trichoplax adhaerens. The sequence goes on along the minus strand of NW_002060944.1, from coordinate 6,353,858 downwards.
CAATTTTCATATACTATGTACAGTATACAAACGATTGATTCGATTTCATTAACATATTCTAGCTGAAGTCAAAGCCATAGTTAAAACCCATAATGACCCAACAGATGCATATTACTACAACTGGTATAGTGATGAAATGGAATCGCTTATTATATCTCTTGTAATAGGTACAATTTGTTAATGATAAGGATTTCTATCCCTATAAGAGGTAACACAGTTTATATACTACTAAATAGCAGTTATTGGAGCATACATGATAAAATCTACTTTTTGAATGACACGCTATATTTACATTGTGAATTATTACTGTAAATCATTATCCATGTATTTCAGGAATAATTTGAAGTGCTCGTAAATTTGTTTACAACAAAAACTTAAAATTACGGTAAATGTGAGTAGTTGTAAACAATTTTAGTATATACAGTCCATGGGTTGCGATGCAACGTTAGCGTTTATTGTACAACTCTTATTTTAATTCATTTGTATTGTTAAAAGCATAATTAACTGCCAAATTTTGACTGTGTACTTTTTACTATGTATGATATTACAATTCTTATGACAACAAGCAAAAAGTATTTTAATCTATTATTCAATCCATAGGATAATGTTAATAATTTGATTTACATGCCAATGAATGACTCGCTTCTGAATAACGAATTGCTACAGACATAAATACACAACATACCTACAATTATGTGAAATGATGACGTGTGGTAAGAGTGTTGAAGTTGGTTGCTATGATTCTATCCTATTATTTTTATTTACTTAGTTGTTACCAATAACCAAAATCTAAACGTATAAAATGGTAGGATAATCCGGGCATTTAATAAATTCCAACCTATCTCTTAAGCGTGCAGTCAAGACTAGGGCCTACCAAAGACTGAAAAAATTATTTCTCAAACATAAATTTAGGTAAGAAAGTGATCCGTAGCTATATTATGTTGTATTATAATAGTCAATAGTTTAGTAATTTACAATATATGTATATAGACTTATCAATTTCTAGGCTTAGATATAATATATGCAATGAAAGCACATATGTAGACTGTATATTATTATATTGTGCTTTGATTACTAGTTAGACAATGTCCCCTTGTCGTCGGCCACTGTTTTCATTTCCTTTCTATGCATTACGCATGATCAAAAAGATTTAAGTGTCCGAGATTATTCGATGATAGTGCTATTAGACTGATAGTTCAAATTAGAACTTCTTTCTATTCTATTGGTATAACCAAGTCATTTTAACAGCTACTTCATGCAGTGATATGGATATACGTATAAACTAAACAATACTATTGTACAGTATACAGTATATATATACAATCATTTTATTGATAGAACGGAAGGGTTTGCATCACTGGGACATTTCTCGCTTTACCTCTAATAAGATACATAGATTTCAATTGATTTCAATTTTACTCTGTCTAATGATAGCATAGTATCGTTCAAGTACTCCTATAGAGTGAGCACGGTAATAACTTAATACTGATACTCATTTATCTCAACACTATAATTAAGCTCATAGTACTGTATAGTAGTATAAATGGCGCCATTACTACCAATAACAGTTGTAAAATAGACCTTACTCACTGGTACTTGGTCAATTTAATGTGTGGAAGTGACAATGGAATACTATACGTATAGTATTCCGAGGGCCAAGGTATAATTTTAAATACACTTACAGTAAGTGTCCTAGTCTAGAGATGATTATTTCCACTGTGTAGTTAATCTAAACAGAAATAGCTAAAGAAAAAAAATCAGTCTTTGATCGTCTACTGTAGTTCTCCATGTTTAAAACAATTTCATGCATGTATTGATATACGAGTAGATACGCTATTTACAAAGATGCATGTTATGTTTACGGTATAGATTCATCGCGATTTAATAATTCATGAATCATAATACGGTAATACCAGATCATGATTAATTGATTATAAATCTAAATATGATGATAATGAAGATTTTATAGTCCAAAATATGGTATTAAAGTACGGCAACTTTGTTGTTTATTCCTGGTTTCTTACTATGTAAAGTACGGGTATAGTACTGTACTGTAGAGCAGTACTTGACTCACAGTTAGTCAGTTCATACTGTAAACTGTACAGTACAGGATCAAGGATTACAGTACTAGAAATATAGTACTGTAGGCCCATCTTTGCATCCCGTAGACCAGGGTCCGGATCGGATCGGACCAGATCATGAAGACCGCTTTGTCCAGAGTTTGCAGTACACTGTGTACCATAACATTTTGTCACTTTCGGGCAATATTTTTCTTTAAAAATACAGTAAAGCTATAATAGAATGATAAATGCTATGGAATGTAACAACTCTTAATCAGTATTTGCTCATTAAGATCACTGGTTGATGCTTTTCAAAGTGACAAAATACTTTGATACACACAGTACGTACTTTACAGTACATACTGTAGCCTTCAATGTTCTGGCGGCGGACGAAAGGACATCTGGACGCCACACGACTTCGTTGTGAACGTCGCTTAAACCCGGTAGGGAGTCCTACTGTACAGTACTGGACCTACTAAGAGAAAATTTTCTCTTGGTCCCTAAACTGTTTGACTATACTGTACTGTACAGTACAGTGTACAGTACGCTGTGAAAGTACAGTACACTACTGTACTGTACTGTACTGCACTGTACAGTACGTGTACCCTAACCCTAACCCTAACATTCACAATTAATTGACTAGGAGACGTGCGCATGCTGGTAATTAATAATATGAATTACATACGAAGTTAATTTGACGCATATTATTATCATTATTATTATTATGAATTACCAGTGATCAGCAACTCTAATACAGTACGTAGTTTACCAGGTAATTTAAAAATCTTGACTTTTATTTACAGTTCAAACAGTGACGAATTTTGAACATTTGACAAGTCTCGATTTTTCAACTGAACGAAATGGAAAATATAGTCAATATACTGCGACAGATTAAAATAGGTGGAGATCAATACACAATCAGTAAATTATTTTGCAAATTGCTTCAAGTTATCAGAGATAATACAGCTAGCTATGGGCAATTATCTAAGTCTCATCTTAAAATTATTTGGGAAATGCTTGGAGATTTGCCTGTTCATCCGGCATCAAAAAAGTCAACAGTATTTGATACTGGCAAAACTAATTTTGCTATAGATGAAATTATATCCCAGATGACATTTTGGTTGACGGAATTTCTACACAAAATTTTCAACTCCGCCGACGAAGATTTATCATTGCCCTCTTATTGTACCAATATGATCGCTGTTTATGCTGCAATTATATTAGAATTGCACCAATTCCGAAGACATACCAGTATATCGTCGACTAATAAGGGATACATCTATTATAACGATAAACCTTTGGAAAGGGACGGAAATCAATCTGGAACTCCACAATCAGACGATAACCTAACTCCATCTTTCATACGCAATAACCGTGACAAATGCGTAAGCAATATTATCAAGCAAGATAGCAATGATAGTGAGATTACAACCAGCCGCAACGTGTCTGCGTTGTTAAGAGGTGATAGTCCAGTAGCAGGCTGTAGCAGAGACGACATGGAGCTGCCAACTGCAAAAAATGCAGCTATTACTTCTTCACTACCTACTTCAGGACTCGATAAGAGACAACATCGCCAAGGATCATTTAGAGAATCTTCTAGCGATAGCAGCGACATTGACTCTGTAGCAATTTTAACCACGTCTCGATCTGGGAGTAATCAATTGGTAGCAGAAGGTACATTTGAAAAGCAGAAACGATCATCCAGAATCAACAATCGTAACACTTTATGCTTGAACTTAGACAAGGATACTACATTAACTATGAATACTACTAAGACTAACACTAAGATCAGCTTTTCTGTAAAACGTATCTTAAGCTCGCCTACAGATGAAACTGAAGCAACATTATTAAATGCTAGTAATGAATTACTCGAAAGTTCAACCACATCCATTGGTAGTGATGTTGAAAGTGCACGAGATTCGTCACAAGGAACAACAATTAAAATTTCAAATGATACCAATTTAAGTAATTATAAAACAGTCTTGTCATCAAATGTAGGAGGGTCAAATCCATTAGCCAGGAATGTTGCGCATAATGTGAATTACACACAGGTTAGTGCTGAAGGTAACCTTGCATCATCTGTCCCATCTCAAATAGCATCATCAGCTCCCTCTGATACCATTGCCACGCAGCAGTTTGCAGTAAATATGCTACCTGTCACATACTGCTATCAATTGCCAAATATTTTTCCTGCTCCGGTATACGCACCCGTACAAGTTCGTCATACTCAAGAAAGTTTCCCATATTTTCAATTGGCAAGTAGCACAAGCAATAAAACGTACCGCTGTAATATATGTCTTAAGGTTTTCACACGATCCTACAGTTTAACGCGTCATAAAAGAATCCATACTCGTGAAAGGCCCTACAAGTGTTCAACGTGTGGAAAATCCTTTTCTCAGAGTTATCATCTTAAAATCCACTTCAGAATTCATTCAAGAGATGCCGAAAATCCATAATTTGTAGAGAAGAATAGAGCGGACTTACGCTTATATATCACAGTAATCAAACAATGACATCACTTCATGACTCATACCCGTAGGTATCATCTTCTATTTTAATGCTATAATCATCATTAGTTAGTCAAGTATGCTTGAACGAGAAATAAGTGACATCGACTCTTAACATTAGCATATGCATCGACATTAAAACTACGTTACTCATCGAAAAACTCAAATGGACGATTAAATTGTAAACTACGCATCGAGACTAGCCTGAAATAGTTGGAACACATCTTGTGTATACATTCTAATCTCTCTCTTTTCGAACTAAATCAGTCATAAATTCAGTTACGCAGTGAAACTAGCTTACTCTAAACTAAAGTTTACTCGATTAAAGCGTTTTAAATGTCCGCGCTTTAAATTTTACAATTAATGAAAATATTCACAAAGAAACCTTTCTTCTCTTCTGAATACTATTATTGTTCTAATATTACTTGCTAAGTTATCCTGTAGTACTGCAAATGTTATAAAATATCGATTATATTCTTAAAACCTATGCTATATATTTGTAATTGAAGACTCTATTGGGGAATCAATATGAGTAAAACGCAAATTTCTCTTTAGAAAAGATTGTAATAATTAATTTTTATTCCGATATGGTCTGATCGTAGTAATTAAAATTGAGGATGGTGTTTAGGTAGTAACTTGTATAGAAAATATAGTCATTGCAATCCAATAAGACAATTGGTTATTAGAACAACTTAAAAAAGTATATAAATAATATTTATTTAACATATGCGTATCATAGATCATATATTAAAAATTTTACTACTTTCTACCTATCGTTAAATTACCTTAACAGACATATTGATATCACTGTACAATTTCATTTCTTAGACTGACATATTTCGTATGTAATATAATAATCCATCTGTTGTTCATTTTTTCAATAATCCTGTGTCGATATAGATGGAACTTACGCGTGCATTTTCCACCTGTTGTATAATTTGCAAATTGAAAATATAAAACCACGAGTGTCATAGCAAAATAAACTACACTTTTAATTTGAATCCAGCTGGTCAGGTTAGTTTACTCTCTTTTCTTTCCATGTTTGAAACTTGGAAAATGGTTGTGAATTTATTACTGCTAAGACCGAATTGTGCGATCCGACATGGAAAGTTGCAAATATAGTCTAAGCAGCACACTTACTGTTACAAAAAATTACTCGATTACATATGTACCCGTAGTAGCGCTCTATTATAAATTATTATGAGTAAACGCGGTACGTTGTAGTGCGCTCTAGTTCATTTTCATTTTCATGTAAATTCTTATTAAACATAAGTTGTATTACAATATCTAACTGACTAAGGTAATGTATATACTGTATATAAATGATTGTATTGTGCTGAATATTTATACGGCTCATGTATATATCAACGAAAAATAATGTCAACTAATGAACCGTATACTAGCTCTATTGTTTGCAGCTATAATTGTACAATGCTAGTCCTGTATCATAATATAAGACAGCTTTAAGTTGTGTAATATCTTCTTTATGATTGGTCTGTTTGCTTATAGTGTTAGTTTATCTTCATTCGATAGTCATTATTACTGTGCAATAGCCCTATAGCAGCTATTCTATGCATTTACCGCTAGAAAATGTTTATTTCACGTTTTCAACACAAGTAATGTTCAATGACGAACCGTGATTATCCAATTACGAAAAATCATTACTTACATTAACATATACGACAATTACCATACATATACTCGACTTGTAGGAGCTATCTAACGTAAATTCATAGATTTTTTCAGTCTTGCAGCCAGAAGATTTAAACTACTTCACTTTCTAACAAATCATAGCGAGAAACTATCTTAGAACGTTAATGCTCAATACACTGGCTGAAATCTTAAATCAAACCGAAGTAGCTTGAGTATGAGTGAGTTTAATATTGACAATATCGCTGATTTACTAAGTGCAAATATCATACAATTTGGGTGCATCGATCATGATCATTATTCACTAGATTCCGGCCGTCGAGATGATTAAAGTACGATTGGGTTGCGATGTTCACTAAAGAGAATGATGGTTACAATTGGTACGAAATCGGTTGTTTTTGGTGATCACATATTTACTTAGCTGCCGTTAATTAAAAGACTCAATGCATTACTGTAATTAAACATGGTATTCTTTAATTTAAAATTACAATCTAAGTTAGGAATTACTTACAGTATCACCTCGAAGGCCTAATCAAGATAGCGAAGTAATATAAATAAAGGTGAATGAAAATTCTTAAGTTGTACATTAATTAATTTTTCGATAAGTATATTAACATGTAGGCAATGAAAAAGTGTCTTTAATGGACCGAAATATTTTAGCAAAGAAAATAGAACTAGGTAAGATTTATACCTTAAGAGTACAATAACTAAACTGTTTTTAAAGTTTTATAATTTGAGCTTAGAAGAACGCTAGTAATATCTTGCATAAATTTTTTATGATCATTCTTTATAAAAAAAACTCTTTAATATTCGGCATCGTTGCTATATAAAACATTTCATTTTGAAAAGTTAACATTCAATGATACTATTGAGTGTATTATGCAACTGAATGAACTTTTCCACTAATTCGTTTGAGGAAAACATAAATTTTTCCCATTTTTCGTTAGTAAACGATTCTTATGAGATTCTGTAGCTTTATACATTAACCGATGTAGGGTTACCACTTTCTTATTACGCTTGTAATTAATTTTATCTTTACAGCTATGAATGCTGTTCATGCCTTTAAAATGGTGTATTTCATTGTAACAAAGTATACGATAAAAGAATTGATAAGAAGTTATTGCAATATCGGAGAAGGTAACTTAATAATTATGGATGTACTAACAATTGTGAGTAAAGGTTGATAATTATGATCATGAAAAGCAGAGATAAACGTACTGTACATTTATGAAGCATCAAAATCGACGTATATGCGAATTTAAATAGATGAAAGCTGATATAGTTTTTAATTTGATGTCGTAGTGAGCTTCTAGAGTACTCGTATTGTATGGTAGTGCCAATAAGTGTATAATAATTTTAAACTAGATTCTATTAATTGGTGTGAATAATTTTTTCTTACACAAAGGCACTACTCTGCTGCATTCACGATCAAAACTGCTTTATCAAATGTCGCTGTGAATTTTGAGCTATAATCACATTTTTAGTGTCTGAATACAATGAAAAGGTATACGAGTCTATTTCTTGAAGATAATTACTAAATTTAATCATGGAGACAAATATCGGTATCAAAGAGATCATAAGGATCAATATTTTCTGTTATGAAGTTCATTTTTTATTTAATAATAAATCAGCGTTTAGCTTCTAATTTGTGAAATATTTATTAACATGTTGTGCAAATTTGCCTTAGAGAACTGGTCAACAGTTATGTAATCTGGATGTTTTACTTTAGACTATAACTAACGACCAGTCTAAAGTTCAGACATGCTCTAATTAATTTATTTATCACTTGATCATAGTAAAATTCAGTCTACAGGATTGCAGCAAGCTTTCGTTGGTTTGATTGTCATTTCATACCGTTGGCGCTATTTTATGTCGAGGTCAACTAATTATTCAGTTGAAATTGGTATCCAGCCGTAGTTGTTCGATAATGCCTCAATCCAAGTAAGACAACATTTTTATTCGATTATGTATATTAGTGAGATACTTTAAGTAGTTAATTGAAAAAAATTACATCGCTGTTGTACTCATGGAGCCTCTAACAACATTAGAAAGTCACGTTGTTAATTTAGCATAAACGACGACCAGAAACAATAAGCTATTTAACACTGGACAAAGATCATCTCACTGAGAGTGAGCAAAAAGTTCTTTAGTAATTTGTACCAGTAGTAGATAGTCAATAATTTGACCTGTTCAATCCTATAGTCTGTATAGGATTTATTGCGACAGCTTAGTATGTTTTCAGTAAACTTTCTTTGCTTATTTAACGCAAAGTATTTACAGAAGTTTTTATCAGATATTGTTTACACGTACAATCTATCTAGATTGGCATGCTACCTTTTCTTGATTAAAGGAAAATCTATGAAATATTAATTGGTATTTAATCCAAAAAGTTTGTGATAATATTGTTAGTGAATTGATATTCTTGGCTATGAATATTATTTTAAAGAATTTATTATTGATAGTAGTACATACACACTGTAGAGAAGCCGTTACAGCGTCAGGGTCAGATGATCGTTTACGTATTGTTAGCAGTAATCACTAAGCAGCAAGTTTACTCATGTCATAATTTCTCTATGTATTGTTATAATTGTCTGGGAAACATCTCTTCTCTTTATTTTACTATTTTTAAGCATTCCGTGCACGTAATCAGCCTGTAAGGCTCTCACGAAAAATATTCAAATTGTCTTTATACTTTGGGAATTATTAGCTGGCTGTCCTTTGAAGATGAAGCTTGCCTTACGTAAATATACAGTATAATTTATTCGTTAATGTAATTCTAGAAAGATTAGAATTGGTATTTTATCATTTGGAATTTTATTTTAGGAAGTTATGTTTCTTCAATTGATCATCCTAGGATGACATAACGCTTACTACTATTACTAGCGTACAATATGCAGTTTACAGTATGATCTACACAAGAAAAAGAGAAATACATCAATGTATGTTTTCTAGAAAGTGATGTATTACACTTCATCTGATCACTAGTGTAAGAACTATCAAGGCTGAAAACTTCGATTTATTTCGTTCCTGACTAAGAACTTGATCAATCTTTTTTATTCGCTAACATCTATTAATTTTGCACAATTACAATATTTCTGTGAGAATTTAATTTATGTTAAGACATAGTTTGATGGTTTGCATGTATAGTTATAAATTTTACATGAATAACGTCTTGATAGCACGAGCTTATTTCTCATGCTAACATTTTTAATTGTATCTGAAACTTATTAACACATTGTCAGTCAACTTTATCGTCTAACACTTGAGAAGCTGCCAAATTTTATTTTAATTCTTACGTTAGATATATCGTTAATTTTGTTAGCAGATACGATACTAGGCGGTTATGCTTTACGACATTCATCTCTGATTTCGCTTATACTATTATAACGAAAAAGAAAAAAAAATGGCGGTAAAGAAAGGTACGGTGTGACGATAGCCATCTTTAATATTTATGATCGAAAAATCATCAAGCAGAAACATTGCAGGTTAGTCCGATAATACTAAACAGAAATATGAATATCGAACATATTGTCGTATTGGATTGATCAGATCGTATAAACGCTTAAGGATATAAGTATACATACTCATATATTACCCTAAACTCATGTTTTTCACTTGACTAAAATTGGTTCAATGGTAAGATTAGATTGAACGAAAGTCTAGACCAGTTACAATCATTTATATGTCATCATATCGGTCAAATGGTCTATCAATTTCCCCTTAAATTCCTGACGATAATTAACAGCACTGATAGCATACTTGTCATTAGAAATATCAGAGAGGATATTGAAAGATACCATTACGTAGACTTAAACGGAACTTATCGCCATACCACAGCTACATACACGAGCTGCAGTACAGTGTTAATTAACTGTGAAGACTGTTAATACAATACAATGTTCATCAGGGACTATTGTTACGTACCTGAAATTTATAGAGTTTAAGCGGACTAGTACCAAACCCTTGTGAGTAGTGATACATTTACTGTAGATGACCTAGAAATTGATACTGGTATTATTTAATACCTTAATAGCCATGAATAGTATCGAAAGTATCAACAAATTGTTGACATGGTAGACATTAACAGCTTTTAAGATAATCAAAATTGCCAATTTAAGGAGCTCTTCACCTATAGCATAAACATTTTTAATATTTGAATGGATATCCTTTCGACACAATAAAAAGCCTCATTTAGTGCACGAGTACGTGGAGCTATACTCTGACATACGAGTATATTTTGTAATCTTAATTTTGATAATAAGGTAATTACGTCAGATAAAGTTTAAGAATTACTAAATTTATTTCTTTTATGCTATTTGGCATGAGATGGAAAGATAATATCCAAGAAAGTTTTCAAATCTGTATAGCGTTTGTGATAGTAAGAAGCCTTCGAGACAACGAACTAATGAATTCATTAAAATGTAGTATTGAGAACTCCAATGATGTAACATCATCTGATACTCGATAATCAGGTTCTTGACATACCGAAAGCTGATTCCGTAATGACCCATGATTTTATTTCAAGTGATATGTTAGCGGTAGAACGAAACTTACGTGTAAGGCTATTCTCATATATCGTAGTGATAAAGAGAACAATCTAAAACGACTGCAATATTCCAACGAGCAAATGGGCGTTGCATCAGTGGATTACAAAGACCTGCGTGTTTGAATTTTAAATTTTACTTAACTAAGATTGAAGATAAAAACTTTGACGTTTATCTATCTAAATTGTGTATCAAGTTCATAATTGCGTAAAGGAGTTAAGATAGTGCCAATCCTAGTGCTTGATAACATTGAACGATATCGTGGATGTATGCAATTCGAGTTTTGATATTGTAATTATCTACGTCAGGAACCGTGTATGATAAACATTTGCATAGTACTGTACTAAGTAGTATAGGTAACAAGTAAGGTGGTATATCCATTGAAATCGGGTGCTAATTTAAGTCTCTATACTATCTTCAAAGTTTTTCGTAATAAATCTACAATACAGTATAGTACAGCATACAGCCCTGCGTACTGAATACAGTCGCTAGTGGAGTGCTATCTCGAAATACGGGTTAAATTACTTAACAATGATGAATAGTCTACTATTGTTTATTCTAGATCTGGAGTGTTTCGGAAATAGATCAAAGGAATACAACGCCATCTTTGTTCTTTGTTTTAACTTATCACATGATATTTGTATTATTTTGCCTTTATCTTTCGGCACTTTGTAGTTGCTGTGTCATAGTGGTATAAAGTCCAATAAAGTCCTGTAATAATACCCTATGATTCATAGTTCATAAGAGTACCGCTACACCTGTTGTCGGTCCGTCTTAAGAACTTCTTAGTAGTAAGTCCCTGATTTTTTAGAACTCTATTTTTTTCTCCCCTCCATAGTATGTAGTGTCAGGGACTACTAAAGGGAAAGAGAGGGACAAGAAATGGTCGTTCACTATACTAATAATGTGGAGGCTGGTTATTTTTACTAGTCATTTCAACTATATCGCACGTCTACAGTGGTACACTTTAGTGTACTGTCCAATATTCGCATCTAAATTAGCTGCAAACATGCTGCGAAGTTGATTTTGTGCAGTATAATAGATGAATTCATTGCTACCATTTAACGGAATGACCGGGAAAATGATTAGCCTCGATATTATTTTGTACTGAAAATGGCTTCCTAGTCCCTCTCTTTCTCTTTACTCCGCCATGGTAATGTTTCTAGTGCGGCTCGAAATTGGACTGAGTTCGAACCGTGCTCCGTGGTTCTGCGCACATACAGTACAAGTACAGTAAAGTAAAAATGTACTGATGTTGCTTTAAGACCACTATTTCAGGGGCGTGGTGAGCTCTCTGGTTGAAAGTTTAGATCTTTTAAATTTTCAAGGCATTTACATTAAATTCGGCTCAAATTCCACATAAATAGATCATTACAACCTTGAGTAATTGGCTCTCGATGTTTCTATTAATTTTTACTGCAGCATTAAGTTATTTCATTTTCTTTGAAATTCTAATACAAACCAACAGTCACTGGTACATGTACGGTCGGTTCAACCAGCATACAAGTCACGCCGCCGTAACAGTGGTCAACACAACAGCAATCAAATCCATAGAGATAGAGGTTCTCTTACCTTTATGATCAAAACCTATAGTACATTTTTTTACGGTACATTTCACTTACAGTACGTATCGAACACTACAAAAAACTTCGATTTAAATTTTCAAATTAATCACATTCTACATACAAACTCTCGAACCGAATCGAATAATAACCAGATTCGACAAATCGAATCGACTGTTGAACCCTAAAACAGTACATTACATACGAGTACATGTACTGTACAGTGTACACTGTACTGTACAGTAGACCACTAGAACAAGACCTGGACTGATCACTCCCTCGGACAGGTGGACTTTTCTTACCAAATGAGGTCGTAAATATCGAAAAATGACTACTTACTATGGATTTTCCATTTCTGTTTTCTAAATCACAGGTATTAATTTAAATAGCATTTACAATCTTCTATATAACTTTTTCAAGCAGAACTCTGTAACAAATAATAAGATTCAACGTAATATTACTTTAATTTAGATATCATCAGTCAATTCAAAATCTACCGTCTGCTTACTAAAGTACCGCCATAGCGCAGTGTTTGGTAACGAGATGAGGTTGATAGCATCTGTCCGTCCAAGAGTTTTCAATACAGGTACACTATACTGTACTGTACTGTACAGTACAAAGGAGAAAATCGTAGCGTATCGTATCACACGTATCGAATAAAAAAACAATTTTTTCACTTCAATTAATGGTCTCAACCATAAAAGAAAAATTCACTAGTATGTATAAAGTGGAGGATAAAGAATCTTAAGAATAATATATACTGAATATTTGGAACTAGCAAAGCAGACTACCGCACACTATCATCTTGACAGTCATTTTACACTTTGTAGTTTGTACTGTGCTATGGATCTTTTCAAAGGTATTGTCACAATTTTTTCATACTAGGAAAAAATTCTGCGTCCAGTACTCCCTCAGTACTAAGTACCATGTGTTGACCATTCGCATTCTGTAAAAGTACTGTACAAGCCAAGTCATAACCTGGTCATAACACTTACAGTACAGTACTGTAAACGCAATCCTACTGTCTAATGCTTGAGCGTAAAAACGCATGCGCCGTGACCATAGAAACCATAACTATAGAATAGTATGTCATACTGTCTGTCATAGTCATCATGGCCATATGGTCATACACTAGTAATGTACCATTTACAGTAACAACACGGAGTCCCGGTCAACTACAACGTTAACAATACGTAATTGTAATTGACAGGGATGAATGACAGGTTAAACTTGTTTTACATGTGCTTTACAACATAAAAACAATGGAGTATGTATGTTATATTACAAAACAACAATAATACTGGCGAGGTACTTGTGGGAAATATAATGTTTTTAATCGCTCAGCCTATTGTTTTTATTGATGCTTTCATCGGGCAAACAATTATCAGCCTGGGCCGGTCATAGTTTGACAGGCACATAGCTTTAAAAAACAATTTGCAAGTTTACTAATTAATTACAGTTCACGAAGATTGTCAGTACCCCATAGATGCGTATTTCTATTGTGGCTACTGACCATGATACCTTACTATATTTTCTATGACCATTATATAAAATAAATAAAATAGATCTATAAGAAAAAAAAATTGCAATGAATTTGCAATTCACGTAGATTATTCTATTAAAAGTACTTAATTTTAGATATTTAATCTATCATAAGGCAAAAAGTTTTTAGGCTATGCATCCAACGCGTACTGGGCTGTACGTCTATATTGCATAATCAGACAAGAAGTCTGGATGTATCGCTTGCTCGTTTCGACTCAGTACGCGAATACAGTTACTGACAGTAAATTGAGTCACTCGTACACATTAATGACAACGCATCAACCTTTTTAACTTATAACTCGTAGAACTCTAATAACAACATCAAGGTATGCAAATTTCACCAAAAAAGTTTTTTTTAAATTTCGCTTTTCCGAAATTACAATATTCTGATATCCCTTATCAGATTAAACTAAGATTTGATTTACGTGCACATGCTGTACGTAGAGTTACGCGCGAGTGTGCGATAGGTAAAAGTGGTGAATATGATTGTAATCAACTTACGAGAAACATCATGGTGAATGTTAACTACTATAGTAATACACTAGATGTACACCGCTCAAAGATAAAAAAAATTAACTGATATCACTCATTATGCACAGTGACAAGAAAATGAAAATGACATTTACCGTAAAAGCAGAGGAGATAATAGCATAAGGATACCTGTATTACTTTTTATAGTCTAACATATTTACTCCATGATAGCTATCACATATCGGTATACACAGCGTTGTTTGCAATCAATTGTGTAATGCTATATTGCAAACATACGATTCTAAAAATTTTACAGTAAAGTACAGTAATATAGTTAGGGTTAGGGTTAGTATTACTGTACCGTATTAATACTTCAGATCACTGCAGCACAGTATTTGTATTTTCTCAATTTTTTTTTTTGGGGGGGGGCTGTATACACTGTGAACTTTTATCTTTGTACTAGCTCGTAATCTAGAAATGCTCCACAAGAGGACTATGTAACTTCTCTTGCGATCGCAGCAACTTACACTTATGCGGTACATACTGTATAATTGCCATTTAGTATACCATAGCATTACATGTAGCCAAAAAACATATATACATTTTGCTCGATTTAAATACTGTTTACATGCTATACTGATTACCTCATGACTTTTGCATAAGTCATGCGTTTGCTTTGAACTTTAATTCCCGTTCATTTGAAGGGGTAGTCTGCTAGTTAACTTCATAAAGATAGAGACTTAAAAATTGAAAATTACGATAACTGTACAGAATCAAAAAGTTAAGAACTACAGTTGATTAGACTGTAACCCAGTATCGCTATTCGAATATATCTACTTATTTATTCAGTGATTCAGCGAGGATGAAGATTCGTATCTTAATTTACTGGCTATATTTTACTGTACAGTAAGAATATAGCCCAGTATGTTCATAATGGTTGCTGCAAAAGCCAACATTGTTCTCTAACTTAGAAATATAATTAATTTTATTACCATTATTCTGTGCTTAGCACCAGAGTTGGAATCCGTTATTTAAGTAAGCGTTATCAATTACAAATCAAAATACCTCAATTTAGAGGTTACTGTGTATTGCTTAATTCTTACTATGAAGTTCTTTACAGTATTCATTTGCTTACATTAAACGTCTCCGTATCATTTTACTGCATCAGTTCTCGATGAGAATTTATCTCGAAAGTAACCTACTACCTGTAAAATTTATTTATCAGTTGGATTCGATGTGCTCCAGATAGCACGTATACAAAATATATATAAATTTTAATGTGTTCCTTCTATATAATAAAATCGTATTGTTGATTTTCAGCAGATAGACTGATTTATTTCGAAATAATATCAGGCAGAGTTCTGTGTCGGAATCATGGCACAAGCGTATAACTGGATAATTGATCATAATTATTGATCACGAATTACTCACTATACGATTTTTAATTTTTTCCTTTTCACGCTAAGAACATGCAGTTCTATAGTTTAATATCCGAGTAGTTTTTATTATTTTTACTTATCTCATGTTAAAATTTCGACTCCTAAAATTCTAACTGACGTAGTTATACTGTGCTATTCTGTAGAATGTATTGGGCAAATACTTTGTTATTGTTAATATGAGCTCAGTTTGAACAGCATACTGTACTGTACTCTTTTAGAGGGAGAAATAAATTGTTCACTGGCTTATTACTGTTGTCTATGATGCCGTTAGGACTTTGCCGTAATACGTTGTATATGTTGCTATACTGTACATATTGCATATGCATATGATAATATACAAGGCGTAATTCCGAGAGCCTCCTTATAACTAACTACTTTACTGTATAACTTCAAAAATTGTAGCACTACTTCTGCATATGTAGCAACGAAACGTACCCTTGTGAAGTTTCTCCTTCTAAACTGTGTATGGTTATCTGTTAGTTGATTCAAGGTGGCGAGCATCTGTATGTGCTTTCCTTACTTCATACTTTAGAAATCAAAAATCTATCGCGTTATGTTTATCTCTGTCAAAATGCTCGTATTGTATATATGTCGTTTACCAATTGGCTATGGCAGACTGCATCAATGTTATCGCTGAAATTAAGAGTTAAATGCAGAATTTGTGATACTGTATGACATACAGTACGTGCTCGTATATGGCACATTACAACTGAGTGGAAGATATACTGTAAGTAAAGAGTATAAAAATACCAATACATGTATGGGTTCGATATTATTTTTTTTACCGTTGCCGTGTTTTTTTTCGACAACACAAACATGAAACAGGGTTGGGAATAAGACTGTCTGCATTTAGTAATTGGAAATTACTGTATGCTGTATTAACAGTGCAGTCTCCAACTATGTGCATTGTGCAACATTATTATATAGGCCTCTTTACAAACGAATGTGTACTGCAAATTTAAATTGCTGTTTTACTGATGAATTGGATTTCACTTCATTATTTCATTTCATATCAGTGATTCAGGTTACCGTCGAAAAAAGGGGACCGTTATGATTTCGTAATCGGTAATTAAAGTACGTGATGTAAACGGGAATATACTGTAAATTTAACGTACGATTCTCTCGTAATACTTACATACATGCCGGTCAACAATAATTAGAAGCATAGACGACTTTCACTCATTGTTTAGCATACGAGATTACATTTAAAACTGTATAATTTCAGTAAATCATGCAGGTTCAACCGTTATTAGAAATCGCGAACAGAATCTGTGTTGGCACAAAATCGACTGCATCACCAAATTCTTAACGTAAAACTTAAATACGTATCTGAGGTGTGACGACTGCAATAAAAGGCGCCTGTTAGTGTACTACGCGTTGATTTATCCACTTGTATAACTTAACATTTGCTACAGGGGATGTACACTTGTACAGTGCACTGTAAAGTGTGTTCATATCACATCAATGCTCTGCGTAATTTTTATAGAGCCATCAAACTAAGTCAAAGAGGATCAAAGATTTCTCTGAAGATCCGTGATAAGAGAAACTCTAATTGTTACAAGGTTGGCATCAGAAACAATTTAGAATACGTGCAGATACTAATGCCAATACTGTCAAAATTTAGGTAGCTAACTGGTAGATAACAATACAAATTTCCTTGTATTGTATCGGAGTAGATCACTACAGTATAATAGACTAAAGCGCTATACTGCACTGTGCAGTACTGTGTACATTTCCGATAGGCGTGCAAGAACACAATTTAGCTTATTAAGGTTAATGACAAAAATCGAACGAAGCTAGGAAGTAACAAATAAGATTTATTGCTGTACAAAAACGACCGTATCAGAAGGTTTATAATGCTGTATAGCGTGAGATTGAAAAATTTGAAATGTTTCGATAGGTTTAAGAGTGCATTGGTGAAGTACAAACGACACTATATATAAAAAAATTTACATTCATTTCTATGACGTATATAAATTCGTCACTTTCTAATTTTAGGATAAATTATCTTCTTATCTCAATGTAATGCTTGACACGGACAATATATGTAAATAAATCAGCAATATGCATTTTGAATTGAGTTATTTTCTTTTTCGATATGTTACATGTTGCTCGAACGATGAGAGCAAATTTCTAGAAAGAAATTTTAGATTCTCTCTGGTCAACAATAAAAATTTGTGCGCATAGATCACCACTACTCAAAAAATGTCGAGAAAAGAAGGCTTGTGCGTTGTAGATTTTTACAACTCAAATAAATTTTAAACTTTAAATTAATTCTTGTACAAATAAATGATAAAGAAGTAATTGCCAATACTGTAGAAAATCAAGCTACGACATTACTACAGTATGTACAAAGGGCTAGGGAATCGCTCATTTCATTTTACATAAATAACTCCTAATCAAAAAGATTTATCTTCACTTATTTGATATCATACTGTACAGAAATGTATATAAATACTGTTCACTGTACGATATACTACCAAACAATGGGCATCGCTTCTAGAAAAGTGATCGACATAAAAAATTTTTCAAAATATTAAATACAATACTGATGAATCGACTTTTCAATTTTTAAAATTAAAATTTAAATCACTTTTACAGCGCTATATATACTGTATATATGTACATACATCTGATTCCAAGTCTGGCTGTGCTGTATTCATCCTGTATCCTGTACACATATTACCATAAAGTAATAGTTACCATGTCCGAAGATTCTTCTTAAACCTCCCTTGATCGATGTCGATCACGACTATGGGTTTTCATATGGATCTTTAAATGATACGATTGGGTGAATGATTTGCCACAAACGACGCAATGGTAGGGTTTCTCGCCAGTGTGGATACGTCTATGACGAGTTAGTGAATAAGCGCGGCCAAAGGTTTTTGTACAAACTTCACACTGGTATAATTTGCCAGTTCTACTTTCATTAGACTGTGGATCGCCAGCACGAAGTCCAGTTATTGCGGAGCTCGATTCTGGACTGGAAATTTCTTTACGAAGATAGTCCTTGTCGTCGAACGTCGATACTTTGTTACTAGTAAAGAAATTTCCACGTAACTCTTCCTCACGTGGAGTATGATGTTGGCTGCTTGTGCTCGCTTGGTCTGGACGAATTTCACCCCTGCTTGGGGTAATTGGAGTATTTATGTTGGTATGACCGGTAATTGATGTCACCACTGGCGTTTGCATGTAGTAATATAATCCTTCAACTTTTGGGCCGGCCAAATAGACTGGCGCTTGATGTCCGTTGTTATTAGACGCATTTACTATCATCGGATGTTGTGATGGATGATAAGTTAGTAAGGGCCGATTAATAAAGGTGGATGGTTGTGTAGTGTTGCTATTGCCGGGTAGAACTGCACGAGGAGTGTTTAATCTCATGACGTTTGTAGTGCGGAGTAGAGTATCCGATCTTGTAACTCTATCTTCATCTGAAGGAGAATTGTTTTTGCTACCTGTACTGACATTACTTCGTTGTTTATTAGAAGCAGTGCTTAATAAGTAACTAACAGAAAAATTGCTTTTCTTACTGGAAGTTTTGATGCTCGTTCGTTCTCGGACTTCAAATCGATCATTACCACGTTTACTTGATTTTAATGCACGTTTGGATCGTTGGCTGTTGTCATCATCAGATCGCGTATTTGTACTGACTATGGTGGTGGTGTCTTCCTCAACAGATTTTCGAGACTTCTTCTCTTTCTCGCATGATGGTTGTGTGACATTGACCTCGCTCTCTTTTAACGTCGTCGATTCAAGGGTTTTGCTAGTAAGCTCTTTTTGGCCAAGGTTAGAATATTTATTGGCGATGGTGCGGCTTTGATGAGGTTCGTATTGACTTGGACTAGAATTTCCACTTTTGCTAGCGATGTTGCTATCGTCGATACCTTGTGCCGAAACGGCAGGCCGTGAAGCACTCTGACAATTGTCTATGTTGATATCTTTGTCAACGTCAGAAGTGTTATCAAGGCTAGGCCCGATGATATTGCTGCTATTACTACCCGATGCTGCAATAGTAATTAGTCCAGCATAAACCAACGCTGCTTGGGTAGTGGCTTCTAATATGAAATTTAACTTGTCTGTAGAACAATTCTCTTTTAGAGCGTTAATTAATTGAATACACCAGCATGTCATATTATATAAAATTACGTGTATGTCGCCGCGTTGGCCTTCAGCGACTGCATGCGGTAACGTTAAGCGATAATTGGTTAACTCTCGAGCCAGTTCATGTAGCATCAAGACTAGTTTTTCAATATTGGAATTGGCCAATCTGTGATCTTCTATAGTCTTAATCAACCATTGAACAAATTGATGAAAACGTTGATAGGATTCTGATGGCGTACTGCTTGACTTAATCGCCTGGATCATGTCAACAGCTTCCTCCATACCTCCTGCCATCAAAGATGTGTACGGAGTCAGGCGCTCAAAGGCAAAGAATATTTCTAGCGCAGTGGATTAACCAACCGACGGAATTGAATGTGTCTCTACAGTACAGTCAGTATACTGTAGAATGGAGACAGCAGTTTGAAATGATACAACAGTGTGTACAACTGACTGTACGGTCAAGTGCTGGGATTCGATTCAAAATGTCTTACTTCTCTATGTCGCTTGACTTCCAGTATACAGTATACTATGTTGGGCTTGTATTGGCGGTGGGTGCTCCACTAACATAAAACTGCATATTGTAAGAGAAAAAAAACAAGGTCATTAATCAGCCATGTACAATGTATGTGTACATGTTTGAATGTTTTTAACGTTTAACAAAACGGCTACAACTAGTATAATACTACAAGTCTGTACAACATACATCGCGTCATGTATCGTACCAATCAATATCCAGTACAACACAGTACTGTAATACAATTTCCAACATCGCTTTTGTTGTTCTCAATACAACATCTATTTATTTTGTTGTTCAGTACAGTACTATACTGTAATCTAATGCCACTATACCGTACTGTACCGTATCGTACCATACCGTAATTTTTTTTCCTCTTATTTGTTTACAGCAATTGCGCTCTGTTATTCATTATCATAAGGAACTTGTATGTGCTGTTAACATATTGTATTTCAAGTCGTAAATCATCGTTGACGACAAGTACGAGTGCTGGAGTACAAGACAGTCGATTAGATTACAGTCTACAGTACATACAATTGATTGGTACTCTGCACTCCGTAACAGTGTACAGTACACGAGTACAATCTAGTGATCGTGCTGTTACTCAGTCATGGACTACTCCATAAACCCCGGGGTTTCCATGACTCAGTATACTGTACAATAAATCGGCAATCCCAAGCCCCTGTACACGGTAAATACATCTGTCCAAGGTTTCCACACCGATACAGTAAAAGATAAGGATAAAAATATATAAAATTGCGCTGCAATGTTGTACTCTAAACAATAAATAACAATAACAGCAATGATAACAATAAGTAATACTGTACACACTGTACACTGTACAGTACCAGTATATTGCAGATAAATCAATATTGAAACAAAGAACCAGTTCCAGTACTGGACGCGAAAAGAGGATCATCGGTCGCTTACTAGCCTACAGTACCTACTGTACAGTACTGTACTGTAGGTTTCCTTTTTTGGGGGGGGGATTACTGTACTGTACAGTACTGAACTCTACTGCACAGACAGTCATGGACCACTGTTTCTCAGGTCTACGACTACTGGACATGTACTGTACTGTACAGTATATTAGAACAAGACCGAACCTTCTCTCGGTTTTCTTCTACTGTACTTTACATCAAATATCAAAAGGAGAGAGGAATGGCCACTGTGGAGTACTGTACTGTATATTGCAGCAGTGTACTTTAACTTTTTGCGATGGCTGAAAACAAAAAAAAGCAGTCAAACAGTTGTCATAAGCGATTCTAGAATACGCAATGTACAGTACAGTACAGTACAATACAAGTGAGTACAGTACAGTACATTGCGTACGGTTGGTGCTTGTACTCTACACTCTACACTGTACAGTAATACCTTGGTATAATCACTGTTGGTTACTTTTAGGACGTCATATCAAAAATACCATACCAAACAAATAAACATTGTAAATAGAATAAATAAAGAAAGAAATGAATATAAAACAACGTCAGTTTACCAGATTTCAGTCTATCTACATCTCTTCATTACTAAATGACATTAACGAACCAATCAATCATGGACTACTAGCAGTTTCTGTGTTTATGGACACGACACAAGCGACGACTGAATGATCGAGCGAGCTAAACCAACAGTCGCCAGTTTCTTCTCTCACTGCATTACTATATCTTGTAGTCTGTGTGCCATGTCAGTACTATTAAATAATAAGCATTTCTAAAAGGGAGAGTGTTCCACAAGTTCCTAACTGTAATACCGTACCATACTTCGCCTGATCAATAATAGAATCAACTTACTCTGTTGAGTGTCAACTGTTAACTTATTGATGCCATGTTGTTGGAGATGAAAAGAAGTTTCAAAAACTACTAATGTCAGTAATAGATCATGACAGCCAGCATACAGTGAGAGGGAGTGGGCTATCTATTTCCATCAGAAATTATATTTTCCAATAGCGTAGTCGTAGGACGTACAACGATGCAGATACGGTATATTTATAACGTGCAATTAACTGTAATCAACTAAAGTATTCCCCGCAATGACGCCCTAATGGTTGATGATGCTAGCCAGCAATATATCATTTCTGACGTGGCGTATACCGCTATAATACCGGGAATAGTACATCAATAGATACATTTCATGTCTTACTACATCAAATTGTAAATCATATTTTGTATAACTATCCGCTGCATTTAAATATTGAAATATTCTTCATTAATCGCTTATAAATTACAGTGCAAGTACGAGTGTCAGTAGATAAGCAGATTTTTAAATTATACAATCAATATATATCAGTGACGAATTAAATCGAACATCTTAAAGGATTATATTATAATGATTTACTAGCTGTTACTGGAACTTTTATGAGAACTATTAATATACAATTGCGAGTGCTAAGGAGGACTACTCAATCAAGCTCCATTTTATCGATCGATCGATTCCCTGGCAGATGGCAATCGTACAGTATACTCGTATATTAACTACCTTACACATCATCAGAAATGCACCTCTAGCAATTTGGGGGCCATGATAATGATTATATTACTTATCGTACGGATAATATAATTAAAGTCGAAGATTCGTATCCGCTGAGAAGTATTCAGAACCAGTTAGTACTGACTACTAGAAAGAGGTTTTAATTATCGAAAATGAATTGACAAATGCAACTCCAGTAATACGTGCTTTAACGTCTATCCATTCTAGGAAAGCAAGATAACATAATTGGAAGTTTTATTCTGATTCCGTTCAACGGAATGATTACACAGTTACTTGTACCTTATACGCAGTTGTGCACAACTACCCGGTTGTAATGATTTTGTAGCATAGTTCAGTTGCGAAAAATACTTTCGGGTTAACTACTGTATGTGTATAAAACTACTATTTTTCAGCCTTCCTAAGCGTATATATTTTATGTTGCATGGTGACTAACGGTTATCTGATTGATTAATAACTGACAAATGGAGATACCAATGAAATCAGGTTATTGTAATAAATGACAAACAAAGCTGTCATTTATTATGATGCAAGTCAAAGATGGTGATGAAATGCCAGAGTAATAAAACAGTAGCAATACAAGATATCACTAATGATTAACATATTGGCCCGTATGACGAATAGATCAGTTATTGTTGAGAGTCAAAGATGATGCATGATCAAAATAACTGATCGTCAATAAGCGAATCAATGATGATAATTGGGTGATGATGGTAGTAATAGTATATAATGAGTGACCAACTGCTGCTTACTCATCAATTATGCGGCTGTGAAACTACCACTATTAGAAGCTGTAAGTCACATGTAAGGTTTTAGGAAAACTAACAAATAACCATAAATGATCACTTTTTCATCCATCCATGAAGACTGTGATGGCTCTGTAAAATCTGATTGTGGATGATAAATTGGTAAAATTGTAATAAACTAACCACAATCGATCAAAGTCCATGAAGGACGAATGGCAATTGCTGTTTAGATAATTATACCTGGGAATGTCTACCATGATGTTGGACAGAGTGGTACAAGATGTCATTATTTCATGCCAAATTGACAAGTAAATTCGATAGTCAACAAGTATGATGGCATTAACAATAATTACATAAGTAGTCGTCAGAAATTGTGATATTGACTAAGTTTTACAATGTACTAATTTATCATTCATCCCTTTTCTATTTATACATATTCGGTCATTTACAATAATTATTCCTACAATAAACTTATCAACATTTATTTATTCTATAGTAGCAAATGTTACTAATAGTAGATGAGTGAAAGGAAAATAGATAATTCTAACGATTTATCGATCTTAGGATCAGATTGAAATAAAAATTTGCTGCTAATGTGGCATGCTATGACGAATGCATATTATGTAGTGTAGTTGTTTTACGACCAACATGTAATATTAAATGCAATAGCTATTGCCTACTGAAACTCGATACAAGTCATAGTAAAATTGTCCGATTGCATTCATTGCTTCAATAGTGTAATCTCAGTTTTACTATATTGTATATGTGCACGTGTTCTGTAATCTTTAAGGCATATAGTTTCTGATATAATCCCAGTCAGTATGTTATATATTTATCATAATACTTACAATGTACAAGAATATTAATTTACCATTGATCATCATTGTAGTATATGAGAAGATGCAATAGTTTACAGCAGTAGTAGAGTTTAATACCTAAAAACTGTTTACGTCTAAAATGTTGCAGTAAATTGTAAGGGCACAGTTACCGCAGTTTAAAACTGAATTCTGTTTATAACTGATCATCAATAATGGTATTCAATTAATATTTATAAGTTCTAGTTTACTTACGATACTTTTATATTATCGGATGGATAAATCGGCCGTGGCAAACAGTAATATTGCGTTTTCGATAAAGAAAATCAAAAATTCTAAAGTCTAGATTTGATGAAATACAGTAATGAATAGGTAAATATATAAATGTATATGCGGTATTAAATGCACGTTTTTCGTATATTAGGATAGTAAGACAGAGAGAGAGTTTTGCATCGTCGAATGATATCTCTTTACTCTCTCTCCACTTACAGTTGTACTGTAGCAACTACACTATTTTAAGTAAGCACGCTTCCTCATCACAGTATCATACCAAATAAGTAACTCTCCAAGATCAAAGTACAACATAATTTGCCAGGCAATATACTGTAGCGTATGATTTCAAATTATTAAAAGAATAGCGTCAAATTACTGAGCGTAGATAAGTCTACTGCGTCTATAAACGTATCAAATTACTGAGCGTAGATATAAGTCTGCTGCGTGTATAAACAAATAGAACTCTATATCAGCATTGTTACTACATATAGGTAGAAATAAATCAAGCTCTTAATTAAGAGCAGGCATTTGCTTAGTAAAATTTGATTTTAAGATACGCATCCGATCTATTTGATCTTCTTTTAAGAAGAAAAATATCAATACCTACTACTACCGCTTGTTACTAAAAGTGCATGTTCACTATCTTTCACAAACACTTAATTAAATTTGTCACAAAATAGCGATGCCATATCGTAAGACGTCAATTAACAAGTACATCTGTTATTGTGGCTTCCTTATTTCTGATTTTAGAATGAACATGATCGGTAAAGCGTTGCAACATTAAGGGTTATTAACCAGGTATGTCATTACTCTTATGTAGATGACTTATTCCTTGTAGTGTTTAAACTATGTTATTTTCAGCTTGCATGAACGATACAATTTCTGTTTGCTGTTGTGTGATATGTTACACTGAATTATTATGAATTGAAATCATAAAACTCTACTCTAAATCTATTCAGTTATTAATGTAATGTCTTACCTGTTATGAAAGATAACTTGTAATGAATTTCTAGTACAATGATAGAATCTGGTAAAGTTTAAGCACTCCTAGCACTCATTGATGGGTCTTTTGTTTAAAGTATTTGTGAAAAAGTTGTCCATATCTTTACACTATTCCATGGAGTCTTACATTAAAAACAAATGAAAGAGCTTCACATTGGACGTTAAATCTAAATTGAATAGAGTAACACAAATAACTCAGTGCACAAAATCGTAACGTACACGTTATTAATAGTTGGTACGTGCAAGCAATAACTTTGTAAAAAATATCATCGTACCTACTTATGATTAACTATAGAGGTGCCCTTCTATGGATTCGACTAATTGATCTTGATGGTGTATTACCGGCGCTGTCCTCATGATGAAAAAGATTTAAATACAAATTTTTTCGTTGAGTAAGTTGTAATAATACTGATGGCACTTCATGAGAGAGTACAAGCCCCAATTGTATTATATACATAATGACAATTAGAGTAGAAACCGTCCCCGTGCATTATGCAATATTTCCATTGTGACGATTTATATTTATAAATGTCATAAGTTAGTTTACGACTACGTAAACTGCTCAAAACCACATTTTAATTAAATTCGGAGATAAACGATATGGTAGTTTGACATCATAACATTTCTAGAGAAACAGAGCTAGTCATGAAATATCACCTACTTCATTACATCCAATGTCATCTCTGATATTAAACAACATCTCTTTAACGCTATTTAGATCACATCTGAGTGAAATCAGCCGTTGTACGTATAGCATTATACGGAAATTCACTGATTAGACATCATACTTATAATAGAAAATAACCGTTTAAGCTTCATATCGCGGGATAAATTTAAAAATTGGATTAAAAGAGAAAAGAAAAAATTATCTATGATCACATCCTTTTTACATGATGCAAAAATAACCTACTATTATTATCAACCATTTTTTGTAAAGCTTTTATCATAGTAAATATTTTACTAACTGTTATAAATTTAATTTAATATCCTTACGACATCGCTAAATCATAACACGTCTATTTATGCTATGTTGCTAACCATCTAATTGCAGCGTCGTCCAATTCCAAAGTTCCGTAGCCGTTTAGTAGGGGTTATTTTTTCCTTTAAATTTTAATCTGATTTATAAGATGAGGCTAATATTATGCGAAGTACGAGTGTATCCTAACTAGAATGAACTATATGGCTTGTGGTGAGCAATGACAACTATGGTGCTTTTAATAGTCAAGCAGAGATAATAGTCATCATAGCAGTAAATTTCTCCATGCACTGTAAACGGAACTTTTCTGATTCAGATACTTTTTAAAGCTACTATTTATATTTATAAAAAATAGAGTAACTAAATGTCTTTGTTTATAAGAGTACAAGATGTACAGTAAGCTAGTTTTTTAATTAAATAAAAAATGTACTACCGTGTTCTATCTGGTGTAAAATCTTGATACCAGCAGAGATCCAATTTTAGTGATTTTAAGTGGCAATTTTTTCTTGTAGTAGTAAAATAAGTATCTTTATGCAATTTCTATGTTTGTCTTCTTCTTATCACGGACTAAATCAATTAATGGTAGCCAGTGTATTTATGGAAGATATCTCATGTATCATGCTTTCTTCATTGTACTTGGATGATATCCTTAATAGAACTTCTCTTGTACCAATTGCACTAATAAAAGTATGGATATGTTGCCTTAAAAGTTTGTCATTGTCAAATAGGTATGTTCAAGTGATAAGGTTACCAATTTACATCCCGCCCTAAATAATTCTGACCTATAGTAAGAACTGATCTACTGTACGTAAAATGTTTTTCGTAACTAAAAAATCGACGCTATGTCATTTATTTGTTCAAATTGTGTATACCATACTTGTTTACTCTGTCTTTTACTCATTTTATAAGCTAAACATCAGTACTCTTAGAATTATCGTATATTTACATAATGCCAGTACTATAGCTATTGCTTATTGTTTACTTTTTGACTTGTATTGAATTTTCTATATTCAATTGTACATCAGTTGGAAATAATAGAAGAGGCGTGTAAAGGAAATAGCCCAGTCGTGTACTCCGTAGAGAAATTATGTACTAACCTAGAATATGATTAATTGCCTTTTTCAAATTTAGATTTTACATATATGTCAGCATTCTTTAGCACAAAAAAATTTCATCGAACTGAATGTAGCACTCTATCAAATTACAAGATAAAACAACAACAACAAGAAAAATTTTTCATATTTTAACTTTACTTTAGATATGAAAACAAGCAAATTTAAAGGAAATAAATGTAGTCATTATCCCACTGTATAGTTTGCGGTAGAGAAGAACATTAAAATTAGGTTTTTATTATATATATTCCTGTCCTATGCTTACAGTTATGTAGATTATAATTAACTTAGAAACGAAGTATTACTGTTTATAAAGCATGACATGAACAACATAGACTTTTCCATTATTAAAAGCTTGTATGGATAAAAGGAAACATAGCAAATTGTGTTTCAACAGTAGCTATCAATCATTTATTATAATTAATATGAATCTAATTTTGATATGTATCAAGTTAAGGCACTTGGATGAGATTGAATTTACGATGATTTTCATCATCTACAAATTATTTATAGTGTCAAAGAGATTTACTACGGTCACGAAGCAGTCTTATAACAAGTATACTCTCTAATGTATTATCAGAGCTATTTACAAGCTTGAACTTTGACATAAATTCTTCTTTGAATATAAATGTTCTCGACATGGTTAAAGAACTAACATTAACTTCTAATTCCTTTCTTATATTATCATCATACAGATGTAATAATCCTACGCTTGGACAACAATAATTTTGTAAATACATCTATTGAAATTTTGATTAAATCCGATGTAGGTTGATAATGAATATAGTCATATAACATCTACTAGCGTATATTATTGAATCCTACTCAAAAATCTCCATACTACAGTTCCTATTTTATTATTGTCGCCCCTTACATAGCTATGAACTACTATAAGATAATAATGCTATTGAAAACTTATTCTGAAAGAAAACATACAGTACATTGGAATAAATACAGTGTTTTTATCTTAAAATGTATATACGCAAACTTAATACGATCAATAGATCGATCGATGCTGGTATTGTATTACATCCTTTGACATCCTATTTCTACGATGGCTTAACTATTAGATGAATTTAATAATTGCTTGGCATTCTATATTCTTATCGTATAAAATCTCAAAGATTTATTTACGATGTTTGTTACGCATTAAAAAATTTTAATTGGATTATTCATTTCGATTTTCGGAAGGAAGTTTAATGATTTTAGATTAGCATCAACAGGAAGTATTAAAATATGGACTACATTTTTTATTAATACATTAATTTTATTTTTTCAATATATCATATTTTACACTCTGCATTAGTGCGCTTTCATTTGTAAACATGTTTATTTCCAGTAACAGATGTTGTAGATACGTTTATAATAACCACGCTACTATCAATCATGGATAATGATAATTTTAGGGATGAATCATCGTTAAAATCTTTTAATTTTTTTCTTTAAAAAAAGATGGTTCTAATCATTGCCTAAATCATCAAAACAATGCATGTTCGCATTATTTTACATTAGGGATCAATTATTCCTACGCTATTGTCTTGATTCATTATTAATGTGTTCACCTTATAAAATTTAAAATAAAAATACTATAGTTTAGAGCATATATTTCAGCGTTGAGTCACAAAATTCAACGTTGCATCCAGTAAACAACATGAAATATTTATGGCATGTTTACTACGACCATTAAGACGATGAAGATGAAAGTCAAAAAATTTTCTTAATTGTTACCTTATGAGATAGTTATGCAGTACCAGTAAGTATATATTACATAAAAAGTGTAATATACTGTGGATTAGGCTGTGTAGTTTAACCAAATATCATATTTTAATCTGAACTTCGAGGGCATATTGAGTGTAATGCATTATGTTTTGTTATCATTTCTTTTTATTCGTTGATTGTAAGTTAATGAGCATGATTACCATTCAAACTTCTAATAATATAACTATACGTGTTGCAGCAGTAAGATTGACAGTGATATGTAAATTTTTTGTTATATAATTTTTAGATGAAATTGAAAACATAATTAGTATAATTACGATTTCATGACTGACGTTTAATACTTTTATTATTAATCCGGAACGTTAATATGCATATCCTCCTATCTTAGTTATTGGCTAGAAACATACGTTGCTTTTGTTTGTAGTACTTATTTGGAACTGTTCATATTTTTATGGAATACAATCATGTTATGATCTTTATTCACATTTTTATTTACTATATCTCTATAGAACCTAAAAGTTTTCAATTTATGTTCATGTAAGATTTCTTAGAAGACTGAGAGAAAACAAGATATGATGTTAGTTGTCAGCTACTAACTTTTGACTGTCAGAAATTATTTATCTGTTACAATTTCCTTAAGAATTCAGAAGTTGCACATACGGTAAGTAGATATAATTTAATACTCTAATTTGTTGATAGCTATGAGACCTTACGAGAGATAAACCGATGATTGATAGCTTGCGTAGTAGCTGATGTTAATAGAACGGAACGAATCAATAAGCTACTTTAAAATTAATTTAATGTACAATAATTAATTATAACCCTAGTAAGCAGAACTTTCAAATACTCATTAATGTAGATAGGCTGATTTGAATATATCAATACATGCATATTAACAATATGATTGGACTTAATTACATTACTGAACTCTGATTGTTATTCAAATCATGAATGATACTAAATTTTAGACAAGACTTACAATAAATTATATCAAATTAGCCAGCCTATAAAGTTCAAATGAATTTTTATTACCCAAGAGTTTAATCATTCTACGCAATTTGAAGTAGAAAGATTAATAGCAAATTGTAAAGGTTCGGGGACGAATGAAATGTATTGCTATCAGGCATCTCTGCTTGGCATAAAAGCTTAAGTAAAAAAAATTTTTAAGTTTCAATTTATCCGATGGCTAATAAATAGAAGAATAACCTTATTCGTGCAACATTAGTCCGTACAATTATTCCAATACAGTAGTCAATCCATTTTCGGTAAGCTACACTTCATTTTAGACATCATTTAAATTTATTAACAGAATACATTCCATCATTTAAGTAAATAAAATGATGCCGTTGCATCTTCATGTAGTATGGTAGTATAAATGCGGATTATACTTTAAATAAAGCCTTCAAATAACCCACAAAAATGCTGAAATGTTTTAAAATTGCAATTCGCCTATGAACATCGGTGCTCAATTGATAAATTTATATATCATTAATTATTAACGTTTACATGTATATATGTATATATATATATACTGTATACTGTAGTACAAATTTATAAGCGATAAACAGATAATAAAAGGGACGATTTCCATTACCGGTTAAGGAAGACATCATTCCTGGGAGGTGATATAGTTTAGTGTTATTGTATCACAACAATATCAATAAAATACCAAGTAACATTGATATAACTATTTTAAAATAAAATGTACCATGCGTTAAATAGGTACCAATTTATATTCTAATATTTATGATTATAGCAGCTTGAATTACAAACAAAAATAGATAGGACGAATATTTAAAATGCTGTCTAATAAAATTTTTGTATGCAAAACATCAAGTAATTCAATTTTGCAGTCGTGGCAAAAAGTATTAACTTTAAATTCTCGTAGGCGTGACAGAAAATTGTATAATAAAAGATTACATTTATAGACTTTACTACATGTATAACTCTAAATGGTTCTAACCTTAGACTAGAGTACCACTATAAACTAATCATCCTATTATTATTCACATTGTTACAGCTAATACCATTGTGATGATTATTTTATAGCATACCAAGTTTTAAGAGTCTAATTATTTGAAGATTGATTTATATAAGATACTAGAGTGCTAATAATTATTGCTACATGAGAGTTGCAAATGTTAAGAGTAAGACATTACTGATAACATACTGAATAATTGTTAAGATTACAATTAATACCAACATTTGGTCATGTTTGGCGTATTGTATGCCAAGTCAAAAAACTGAATTGAACGTACTGAAAATTAAATCTGAAAACCACTTGAGATACATTTCAGTTTTAGTAATACATAAGAGATTGGCTTCTGATACTTTTCTCGCTGATGTTATAAGTAATGAATCAATCGATTTAATTATAACAGTATGCAATTATTTCATAATAATTAATTGAAGTATCTAGATTGTAATTTACTGCTCCGCGTTTCTAAGATGGATTTTTTTATGTTTTGCCAACGTACCAGATTGCGAAAACGATTTATTGCAAATGTCGCATGTGTATGGCTTTTCTCCAGTATGAACTCGAATATGACGTTTTAACTGGCTGGAATCGGTAAAAGGCTTTAGGCATATCATGCATACGTATGGTTTTTCGCCGGTATGAACTCTTCGATGTTTCTTTAAATCATTTGCTTGGATAAAACTTTTTCCACAGATATCGCACGAATATAAAACATCGCGCGAATGCGTACGTTTATGCATTTTTAAATGAAAGGACTGAGTGAATGATTTATGGCAAACGTCGCATCGATAGGGTTTCTCGCCAGTATGTATCCTCTTATGTCTTGTTAGACTATATGAGCGACCAAAGGCTTTGTAGCAGATATCACATCGATAAGGTCCATCTTGATTGCTGCCATCTCCATGATTATCGTAATAGTTAAATTGTCCATCGTGATTTAATGCATTACGATTAGGTGATGCTAAATTTCTGTTCTTGAAAAATAACGGCGGGTTATCATTATAGCCACCCTGATAAGGATTGACGACCGGTTTAACTGTGTTAATGCGATCATTGACATTATTGCCGAAATTGGTATATGCTACAGCAGTTGGTGGCATAGCTTGTTGTTGAGGTACTGGAATAATACGAGGTCCAGCAGGTGTAATATCGTAAATAAAAACAGGTGAAATAACAGGATTGCATGAAACATTATTGGGATGAAGTGGTACACCGCGATTTATGGTAAACGTTTCCTTAACTGAATGATCTTGATCTTTATTCATCGAACAAGCCGCAACATTCATTTTCTCAACTGGTAACTCCTCGTGGTTCTTGACATCAGTGTTTCTGTTATTGCTTAGGATACAATTGACACTAAAATTAGTGACGTTAGAATGGCTTACACTGTTTCCGTTAGATTGTGTTGGATTTGAAATAGTGCTATCAGTTGGAGCAATTAAGCTTGATTGGCTATGGCTATCACTGTCATCAACGGATGATGAATCGGTAGGAAATGTTTCATTTTTTACAAAATCGTCGTTGGATTCAATATCTTCGTCTTCGTCAATACTATCGTTAGATGTATCCGACGGTGCCATCGTCGTAAGAATTTGCCGCAATAGGTTGTGTGTAGACGAATCACCTTTCAGTAATCGTAATGAATGCAGAATACATCCAAATAGTATGGTGGTTAGTTGCGACAACAAATTAGTAGGTAAAAGTTGCTTGTTATAAATAACTTTTAGCATTTGCGATGACCAAAATGATACATTGGATAATATCTCTGTCGTTGAGAATTCTTGTTGTTTTTGATTTTCAGCTTCATCGTCGTCGGTATCGGATGAAGGGATTGGCTCAATCCGCGCAAGTTCTCTCGCGCATTTTTCTAATAAATCCATAGCCACGCTTGGTTGTATAGGTAATTCATTACGGCTATTGCTTGCTATTTCCGATATTTGTTTCCAAACACTAGTTGATCGATTAAAAATATCGTATATGGTACTAGTGTTATCTTCTTTACTTTCCGTCATATTTGTTAGAGAGGATTACCCGAAGCTTCAAGAGGTTGGATCAAATTATGTCTCAATCTTCTTAATATTAATTGACTGAATTTCTGTCTTTAATGAATGGCGATATTGTATTGATATGTCATAAAAGACGAGAATTCTTATAGTTTTTTTAATACTCACTGTAATTAATATTCTCAATGTGATATTAGTAGATTCAAGATTAAGAATTTCGTAATTTAATAATATTCGCAATCGATTGCCAATGATGCTCCAAATAATTAGTATTAGCTGATTTCACCGAGTGGATACATAAGCAGCGTGCGAACACTACCTAATTTAATCACATGAAAGAAATAAAGTTATTTATGAATATCGTTGTCCTCATATATACATATATATATATATATATACTGATATTTTAACTATACTGCTAATGGATATCAATGCGTATACGGTGAAAGATAAAGAGAGTTTGTAGATTAGTTTGAACAACAATTTGAACTTAAAGTCTATTTAACATTATGAATATAATTGGAATCAAAAATTTTTACACTTTTGATCATATTTTATAGTTAGCATTAAATACTTTAATTGAACGTTATTTTTATTATTTTTTTAATGTAATATAGGGTTACCTAATAACAAGTTGAAATTGGATGATTTTTTTGTGGATAGTTGAGAAGAAGATTTTTTTCCAATCTTAATATCGATAGGTACTGTTGGGGATATTGGGTATACGTATAATAATTTTGTTAAGAGTAGGTATGAGTTAATGACGGCAATCGCCTGACAGAATGATGATCATATCCAGTTACACAAGGTCTATAACTACACCAGTTAAGGTCAATAAAAGGTTGTTTTGTTTATTTCATAGATATTACGAACTATTCCGTATCAATGCCCTCATAGTATGTTAGGACTGTCGATGGAAAACATGTTTTTTGATTATGTTATTACTATTAGTTATACAGACATACCTACATCTATCTTGATATATGCAATTATGACATTTACATAACAATAGCAATTAATGAATTAAAAGCGTTTACGTCTCTACGATGTGTACGTAATTGAAAACAAGTATTATATTGTTATGCAAGAAAAATATGGAATGACTAAAGAAAATATTGCATACAGCATAAACACAACTGGTTATTATTTTGAACTGAGGGTCATGGAATAATGAATAGGGTTATCAAGATGTAATGCCTATCATAGGGCGCATACATGACTTCTCAAAGTAGCGAAAATGATATAAAAACTATAAAAAAATGGAAGAATGACTGATCAGCAGTAAGCTAATATACTTTATTGACAAACAGATGGTAAAATTCCATACGGTAATCAGTCCCATGCTACCATTTTGATTTAATATGTCAGAGTGGGTGTTTCTACAAATACTATAGCTATGAGTAACAAGATATCACACAAATAAATTTCGTGGGTATAATTCAACTCAGCTTTCCATCATTAACTCTTCTTTACGCGTATGTTATACCATGTATATTAAAAATGGCCGTGACGAGTGAAAAATTGATCAAACGGCACAATAGTATAATTCTAACTGTCCAGTAGTTTAGCTGTTTTATTTTCTTATTACATTGATTATTGCGACTATCGTGTAACGTCATTAACTTCATCGATTATTAGGTTTTTCCTAACATGATCCTTCTGATAAAGACAGCAATGTATTAAAAGACGTATTCGTATATGTAGCTTGCGCAATGCTCGGAAGGCAAAAATATTATTGACCACATTACTCGTACAAAGACACTATAGTCATCAGTTAAATATAAAGAAGCTCTTTATTATTTTAATTATCATGGATATTATTATTGATTAACAATCCTCTTGTAATCACTATTATAATGCATACCTAAAGTAGATAAAGGTAACGGTGTTTTCAGCCTCTAATCAATGCAAGTTAGAAAGGTTCGTAGTCAAGAAGAGGATAATGACTGAAAGCTTTTAAGAAATGATCGATCCTATTTATTAAATAGAGGAAATTTTTAGGGTGTGGTAAAGAGAGGGGCTGTAATATAAAAATTGCTCAAAAAAGAAATGATGTAAGGACTACTAAAGCAGTTGGCGATGAATATCACTCAATAGTCATTAATAGTTTACGATATTTGACTGCAGATTTGTTGTTTCATTCATATTTTGCACATATTATTCAACATCGTAACGAATAACTAGATAAAGAGTAGTAGCATTTTATCATACTATCATCAATCAAGACAAGGACTCCACTGTCTACCAAAGCTAATTAATTAATCGAAACCGTTAACTTGATAGTACACTGGATCTGTTGTAGCCCATCATGATAAATTGAGTATTATACTGTCATTATCAATGTCATCGGAAGGATCAAACGATAAAATTATGCGAGGAAGAGAAAGCAAATCGTATGAGAAGATTAAGCGGCAATGAGATTTGGTACTATCTTTATGAAATATATAGAATAAAATAAAACATAGAAAGACATTAATATATGATGAACTGATAGACTATACTATACAGTAGAGTAAGTAATGATAAAGATAAAGCAAGAATAAATGACCAGTAAGCGCTTAATATCAAAACAAAAAATACAATAAATATTGTGAATAGATGACGAATCGAATTTGAAGAAAACAACACTTTAATAAATTATAACAAAGCAAAAAATAGGTATTATTAAAGTAGAAAACGAGTAAACATTGAAGAGAAAAATAGTCGTTTTTATTAATATATTAGGGTTTTAACGTAGTACATAATCTCTTCATTACGATTCCTCACTTTCTTCTACACTGGCAAGTGATACTGATTCATTTAAATCGTGTAAATGTATATATCAACATGCTCAGCACGTACATCGTACCTTACAACATATGGTACTTGCAGTCTATCATTGCACATCGGCTGCACTCAGTACGCTGTGTATTTTAGCCATTTCTATTGCTAAGATAATAATGGATATTGTTTTCAATGCACTCTAAGTTGTAGATTGCCATGGGACTGTATTATATATATATGAAGTTGATAGTTAACAGAAGTCCCAAGTTATTTCTACCTTTATATTTTATTAGTATTTATTGCTAGTTTACATATCAGGTTATTGTCCCCATAGATCGATACTGGAATTAAAATTAATGTCTACTGCAATTGATTAATACTGTAAACTATAAGCTATGATAAGATGGTATCGATCACAATGTAGGTAAAAATAACTATTGGAGTAATCGCAAATGCCACACATAGATGACATGCATATGCTCTATAAAACAGTAAATAAGTTAATATGATCAATTCAAATGAACATTTAATTTAAGCAATAAAGCGTTATAGCCTTCTGCGAGGCGTGGTACAAATTTGAATCATAACTCGTGCACAACGCAGCATTTTACTGTATTTCCTATTCTTGGCCACAGCCAATAATCATTATAGTTTAATATGGAAATTGCAAGATACAGCATTGTGTTTATTATTAGTAGGTTATATCGACAATTAACTAATGATAATCTGAACTGAAATGACAAGGAATATAATTGCAATTGTGACTATCATCTGAATGACACCTAGATACGCATACGAACAAATATTGTCATTGCAGCATAGCTATGGCCTAATTCTACGAAATCATCTCATTTCAGCAATGAGAAATCTATTAAGAAACTGAAAGGTATAGATATATAATGTTAATACAGGAACAATATAAAATATCCAACAGGATAATTTTATTTCTTTTTGTTTGATATATTTAAAAAATGTTCAATTTGTTGCTGTTACTAATTTTCGATTGACGTAAAATCTATCTTCAATATGTTTTTGACAGACATTCTTTGGATTTCTAATCATGTAACTGTCATCATAATTCATTGATGAATTAAAAAGAACATCAGTTTAGCCCTGCCTAAATTCAATTACAGTTACAAAGACGAGAATAAGCTTATAATCATAATGGATGTAGAATAGAGCGCAAGGTACTCATATAGTCCATATGGCAATATAAATTCATTAAGGATTATCACCTGTAATTATCAACATCTCCAGTTGAACATAGTTATCAAGTAATACCGTAATCAGAATAATAATTTTGTCTTCATCATGATGAAGATGTTGAAAAAATCAATAACATCATTGTTTAGTATGACTGATGTGTATCTAAGCTATTATTCTTCGCATTCTTTTCATGTTATTGAGGAAATATTATTCACTCGCACTTTTCCTAGTAGATAACAACAACATTATAGCCACCGAGTAGCTATGCTAATGAGGCATGAATTAAATAATGGGATTGACAACTTTATTGAGTGTTTGCCGACTGTTACTATTTTTTACTAGTTATTTTTTATGTAGGAATGTAATTTGCTACAAATATGTTTAGAATCATGACTATCACGCATAGGGCTCGTAATATTATCCATGTTGCTTTTTCCTCTCATTAACCTAATAAACAATTTGACTATACGTATGATTTATTGCACATTCTATAATCAAGACTATCATCTAATCATGTTACTCAGGTTCTTGTTTATTGATTGACTAAATTGAATGCTGTTGTGTGGATGCAAGAATGACGTAGTCAGTACAAAAATATCATTTATGGTAATAGGTTATATTATTCTTTTACCCTTTTATCCTTGCAATTATGATTCGCGTTGTCTCGTATTATTATTATCATCACCTTGTTTTGATTTGCAGAAAGATTTATACGGGTTCATTTCAAGCTAGGCTCAGGTTGTTTGTGACATACTGACAATAACAAATAAAATTAAATAAGAAATAATTCATCAACAGAATTACGTAGACAGAAGTAATTCACTACTGTTGCTCATTCATTATTACTATCATGACGAGAGTATCTCTATAGGTTGATGATAAAGTAGAATATTGCCTACTGGCAAGTAGTGCTACTCAAATGATAAAATCGTTGGTTAAACTAGCAACAATTGCGATGGAGATCAATCATTTCGTATAACGGTATGTTCTGTAGCCTTGAATATAGGCTTGAGAACGATTTAGCATTTACTTTGTTATTACTTTTGCAAGATATGTATGTTTTGCTTGTTCAGATTAATAATCAGTAGTCCTGATTATTGCACTCAGATTTTAGATGATTGCTTGTATTATAAAGTATCGAGGTATACGTTGATTATAACCAAAATTGGACGTACATTATGTATTTAGTGTATTATTGCATATTACTTGATAATTACATTCATGTCGTCGATTGATAAAGTAGCATTGAACTAGAAGGTGATTAGATAATAATAACATCCTGAACGTCAGAAGGGTAAATAATGAAAAATTAACGCTACAAACCATCAAGGTGATGAAATGATGGCTAAAATGTTTACCATGATAGCCCTTAGCTTCTTTTATAAGGTCACCTAAGCTAATAACACACAATAATATCGAACTTGTTTACCAGATAGGGCATTCAATTGAATAGTCAACAGAATAAAAACACTAGCAGACTATCGTAGCTCAAAGGAATAATAAATAATAATAAAAATAAAGCATATTAGATAAATATAGCTGATTAATTATATTAGTGGTCACGTGGATCCAAGATAGTCAATAGAAGAATAGAGATTAATTGTTGACTAAGAATGAATAGCACAATATTATTCTGATTAATCATTACCGGAATTATGATGACGTCGAAATGAATTTTTTCTGACTATATGATCAATATTTTGAACTCAAATCCTCATGAATGCAACTAATATTGTTAAATAATGATAACATTCCATTTAAATAAATACTACTTACTAATTAACTGACTAACTCTCATGATTTGGAAATATTGATTGATACAAGATGATTAGAACTTTCTGGATAGGCAGAATAGTTTTATCAATTTTATTTTTCATCATTACTCCTATATACTGTACGCATATATCACGCAAATAAGAGACGTTTAGTGGATTATACTATATTAGGAGTAAGTAAAGGATACTTTCACATCACCAATATCATGTTATTGACTTTGATTATATGTCTTTGATGAGTCATTATTAAGATTGGCTAATGATTGTTTATCGCGGTAGAATTAAAAAATACATATTACTCGAAGGTTAGACACTCCAATAAATTACCAGATTTATAGTCATTCATATTATTTTATTGATCTTCATTCTTACATCGGATCATGAAAATTTGCTTACAAGCTAGCACTAATTTTACGGTAGATTGTATAGTATAGGATGCTAATTATAATTGACATATTGCCATGATTGTACGTATTTATTTACTGCGTAACAAAATTGATATTATACGTATGATTAGCGTCAAAATTCTATCGATGATTAATACATTACGTTCGTCTATGTATTACTAGTATACCGGTCATAAATGTACCGTACAGTGTACATTACTCAAAGAAAATATAGCCATTTGATGGTAAAATTGAAAATTAAGATTATCAAAAGATAGATATTAAATAGAAAATAAATTTCCTGACATGATTGTTAATATTAGCTAGATTGGTCACTGGGCTGATTGATTCAATATTGTTGTGTGCAAAGCTCAACTACCGAATCAATTGGATAGTTAGTCGATATTTTAATAATATTTAATTTCGATGAGTAAAATATTAATGTATCCGTTTTTAATTTCTAATAATCTAATGTACTCTTGGGCTGATCTACTTTGCTAATCCCATGCTGTCGTCACTGATGTACGGTACAGTACAATATTATTCCATATGTATAAGATATGAATTACCCTGCAATTGCGTTAATTGTATGGAAGACTATGTTTACTGTTGTTGGAGCGATAGATTGAAATATATAGTTTTGAAAACTTCATCAATGTAAAGTGATTATTGAATCTTGCATTATTTTATGCCAACCAATGGAAGGCAGTCATTTTGTATAATAATCTTATTAGGATAATTGCGTTAGGGATTGAATAGGTTAAAGCGTTAATGGCATATAGTCAGGCTTTATAGAAAGATTGATTGTTATTGATGAATTGAATATCAGTAGTTATGTTATTGGCGTTGACGATTAATGATTTACTGTATTTTATTGAATGATGATCCCTTTTGTGAATGTTGTTTTTATTTAAA
The DNA here is from genome assembly GCF_000150275.1 of Trichoplax adhaerens. Lineage (NCBI taxonomy): Eukaryota > Metazoa > Placozoa > Uniplacotomia > Trichoplacea > Trichoplacidae > Trichoplax > Trichoplax adhaerens. The sequence goes on along the minus strand of NW_002060944.1, from coordinate 6,313,312 downwards.
TACTTGTATAGCAGAGGGACGCATAGATGATAAGTGTAGCTAGCGAAGTAGATTACTGCAGTTACGTCGAGACTTATAATTGCATTGATTCAATATCTGCAAGAGAATGCCGTATTTTATCTACCCATTATAGCATCCATTTAGTATTCTTGGAATTATTACATCAATCTCCATGGATGGTAATTGGTTGCTAATAACACCAGAAAGCAAGATATTAGTTACATAATTGAATAGATAGATACAAGATGATTTTTAGTAACATTTCAAATATTTCAATGCAAATCAAGATAACTATTGTAATCATCATTTTTTGACATATATTATGATACACTAGTAGCAATGGTAGGGTTAGGTTCGCATGTTGTCATGAATCAGAAATATTATATTTATTAAGTACATGGAGAGAATATGCTGTAGTTGAATATATTCCAATTAGTTTATATTCTTACAGTAATCCTGATAATAATGCGGTCCTTGTAGACGCTTTAACGAATGAAGGCTTTTATCATATGAATGTACTAGTATAGTAATACCCGATTACTTTCACGTTTCATAATTTACGTACAATATGCTATAATAAAACAGTACATAGTTTTATGCCTAAAAACTCAAGGTTGTGTCACGACTAACAAGAACAAATATCTTTGTCCATACATGTTATTCGTTATCATTGTTTATTAGTATTCATTATTTATCATTTATAATTTTAAAGATAATTATTATCAGTAACTGCATTGAATGTTGATTAAAAATTACAGTTGATAGAATATACTTAATTGCTATAATAATCATTCTCCTCTAATATAGGATGCTTTACTCTAATATTATCAATGCAATGTATATTTATTGTTTCCAAAACACGCCAATGACTGCTACATGTACAGATACCTACTTAAGTTCTACGTACTTTGCATAGACCATACAGTATAGATGATTTTAGATATAATTATCCATTAGCGTGTTTTTGTCAACTCGAGTTCATCCATAAATGGCTAATAGTTATTTTCCCTTTAATTCTAATCAGCAATAACCTAAACTAGCATATTTATCATTTTAAGGCCCTATAGACAACTAATTGCTTTGTCATTTCTTCCAGGTGACGTATTCGCCTGGAATTTACCACCCATAGTAACCATAGATTGCAATAGTACTCACTATTTCGCACTCTATCATTGATACGCGTAGTATAGATAGTATCTTGGAATGTTGGTACTCAGTAACCCGTTCTGTAACTTATGTATAATTTATTTCAATATTGTAGTCATTGCACCGAGTAGAGCGTTATTTTTCTAAAATTTGATATTATCACTTGTTATGGCTATTTATTATTTATTACGCAATAAACAGTGATCTCATTCATAACGACAAGAATACCTCATTATTAATTACATAATATAACTGGCGAAATCGTCAATAATTTATTCACTTGTTTCGCCTTCTAAAACAACTACCTTGAATATGACCGAAAGGTCCTACTTTAAAGTGCTAATATATCATAAAGTATACCTAAAGGAATTAAATGTCAAACAGTGGCTCTTTCTATTTGGCTTATAAACATAATTTGATTTGGTTACTCTGGCCTCTTTTGAATATTACCGGTTGTTTTTATTAATTTGTCAATCCGTCCCTTAACCTAGACTTCCATATTGAATTTACTCTGATTTGTTGCAAGAAAAGTTTTATTACAGTAGTTAGGATAACTATCGCTGTTTTACTCTGTGACAGAGCGATACTCTGCCAAGTATAACTATTCAAATTGCACGGTATCTAGTGATTAAGACCAATATACGTGTATAAGTATATATATTGGTGTTGTTCTATTTTAATTATTTAAAGTTAGTCACCATAACTAAAATTGAATCGTGACCTTAAATTTTTGACTAATATAAAATATTGAAAAGTAGTCGCAAAACAGATCAGAATGTGCTCAGGATCTAGTTCTGCCATTAAAAAAAAGAATAAATAATTTATGCCGTTTTGTGATAAAAGGATACCTATAAATCAAAATATTTTATAACTATATCTAATGCATTGCCTTACTTAAATTATATCAATATGCTGCTAATTGAATTATAGTAATGCGAAAGTTAGAATTAAAATTAAGGTATTATGGGGTAATAGCATAATAACCATCGATAAACGATCGAGCTGTAATCGAGAGCTATTTTTTTCCATTGGCAATACTATGGGGCGTGTATTATTAATTAACAACGCCAAATTTTGGCTCTATGATGCAGATATCAGCAATAAACGTGCGAGCACTTCAATTTTGTTTACTAACTAAAGTATTAGTATGTGTATCTTAGAATTAATGATAATGTATACGTAGTTTGTGGAAGCCGCTGTATAAATGTTGTTATCACGGTGTTACTGAATTTGAAAAGTAGAATTGAGCCAAGATTTACCCTATGTAACTAGTAGTTAAGCAAAATGGACTAACTGCTATCCTATTGATTACTCCCTGTTTGTGTTAAAGACTTCGAAATAGTTTCTCTTTGGTATCTTAGTATCACTAATCAACAGAATTCAACTAGTATATTTCTTTGGAAAATCAGTTTAACTAAATTATCAATATCATTCACGTTTGTATGCAAAGCTAATGTAAAATATTGCTCTTATACGGCTTTATTTACCAAATTGAAGATATAGTCAATTTGGATCAGTACGAGATACTATCAGTACGCATGATAAGTATAAGCATAGCTTATAGCAATGCATGGGAAATAAACTCCCTCGATATGATAAATCGTTTTATTTTACTGAATCAAAGTTTTAACCTGGATTTATGCGAGTATCAATGTATCCTATAGCTTTTGTGGCGAAAATAAGTACAACTTATAGTAGAATAGAAGAAATAAGTAGGCAAGCGATCATACCTCTTACGGGTACTTTACTAAATCGAAATTTAAGAGAAGTGTACAGTACAGTATATCAAAGTCTATTACATCTAACATGATGAACATGAGGCTGATTTACTATACAAGAGCAAAAATTGATTCGTAATTTATACTATACAGTGTTGTATCACTTTATTTCACTAAATCAATATTCATAACAGGTTTGCAGCATTGCCTACTATAGCCAAGATGATGATAAATATACAATAGTAAGCTTAGCTTATCTATACCAGGAACTTAAAGTTTTTGTACTATGGCATTGGATAACTAAAGTCTCCGCCTTGAGGCAGCTTTCTTCCGTAAAATCATACTAATGTGCAGTGCTATCGAGATATTGGGTGGTATTGATTTCAAGTATTAAGATTAACGTATGAACCTGATTACAATACCTCATTCTAATAATAATTAATTATAATTGAATAGTAATTACCCAGTGTAACAAATCGAAGACAGAAGTTCGAATTTGCATTGGTAAACTGTTTTATCACAAGTAGGAGGAAATATCTGTATACTACAGAGATTGCAGTCTCCACTATCCTATAATTTAAGCCTACATTATACGAATACTACAAGTTCTTATTGAAAACAAATGTTCAGAAAGATCCTCAGTCGAGTATATAAAAACTTACTATCATTTGCATATAATGGATGCAAACAGTATAGATTCAAAGTGCGATTTACAACATTTGATGGTAATTTCTTGTAAAGATGATACCGATCTTTCAATAAGAATAAATTGGATTCTATATATATGCTCTGTGAGGCGATTAAATGAATCATACAATACTGATAATGTATGAGTAAAAGAACAGATATTCTAGTAAAAATTATTAAGGATTGTGTTAACTTTCATAGCAGCACAAGCCCTTTACTTATGATTAAAAATGTCTATTGGGATAAAGTACGCATTCACTACACAGGCAAACTGAAAGATGGCATCGCGTTCGATTTCAGTACACTAAGTGATTTGAACCTTTAGGATTTACACTTGGGAAAGAAATGGTGATAACAGGTACGGGAATCTCGTTGTTATCGATTAACGTAATCGTAACGCTTTTACTTTAACTTTCTTCTGCTATAAAACTGTTGTCGAGTTCAGTTTAACCAAGATTTTCATAAGATCCGATACAATTTTTTTATATAGATATAACCTATATTATAGGATGGGAGATAGGCCTCTTAGATATGTGTGTCGAGTAAGTATTGCGGAAATTTAGGTATTCTAATTGATGCTTTAATGATATAAAATATATGTATTATTATATGCTATCAAAAATCATTCAAAATTTTTCCTAACATTATAGTGAGAAGTGTTAGGTAATAATTCCACCTTATCTTGTGTATGGAGAAAGGAGATATTCACCAATTATTCATATACGAGAAATAAATTTCTTACCGTAGGAAAATATTTCCTTATTTTCGAACACTGTGGCAGTTAAAATAGGAGTTCTAGAAAAAATTACACCAGACTAATTATTGTTGCACTTAATTTATTATTCCCAAAGCAAGCGCTGTTTTGATTAATATTCGAAACTCAGTTGATCGGTATCGTTAGTCAAGCTACTCTATCTAAACATAGTATTGGATTGCGGAAGCAGTCTTTGGCTTTATGTTTACGGCTCGTAATAAGCTGGCAAGGAAGTTTATTGATTACAGATTTTACTTTATTGAGGTAGCTAGTGTACCTAAAATTGGATATGCTATAATTGCATTGAATGAATAAAATTCACTGTGCGAATGAAGAACGAGGAAAAGCAGAAGCTAACAATAAGAAGGGAGGCAGATTTAATCATAAGAAGCGTGAAATATAGAGAATGATAAAGAACTTCGACAAAAGGTCCTTTAATTTTTAAAATTTTCCTTTAAAACGAAGCAATGCTTAGGAACAGAATAAAATTGAATTATCATTTCGAATTAAATATGAGTCTACTCATTTTTTAGATTTTGATATGATCAATACACTTCATAAGCAATGAAATACATCTTGCATGCATCTATGTGTGAAAATAAAGCACTTCTAGGACACTGTCTGCGAGATTTACACTTTGATCTCATATAAGGCTTTACTGCAATCGTATTAAAAGGTTATAAAGCGATAACAGGATATTATGAGAGTTACAAATCACAGAATATGATATTATGAGAAGTAAAAAAATTAATAGTTATCATAATGAAGTTAGGATCAATTAAAACTAGAGGCTTCCATTTGAAGTAAAAATAAATACAAATTATGATAATTACATTATGCGTACATGCAAAGATTGTGTTAAGGCTAGCGCGGAGTTGATGTTAAGTCTTTTGAGTAGAATTTTTAAAAATTAGATCTTGGTATGATTTTCTGTATAAGTCGGCTTATCGTTTGGATATCAAATTTTTACTGTATATATATATTTGAATTGATGTATGCAAAGCTACAGTATTAGTACTCAGACCAAAGAATGGTAATTCACTCATAAATACGTATTACCGATAGAATATAGATTAATCCTGGTATCATCACTGCAGCTTATAGCATCTGTACCATTACATATCATATTATTATGCGATCAAGTTCTACATACTTCCATCAAGTAATACTATCGATTTAATAGCACTTTCCAACTCTTTCATTATTTTTGAATTACGATGTTGGTGACTCAAATCTGGTGTAGTTATTAGCAATAAGCTATTTTAAATTCGTAATCGATGAACTATGAATGCAACATTTCCAACGCTGAATGGGACATGGAAAGGACGTAGGACAGTGGTAGGAAAAAAAAGGACGTGAAAATATTTGGCCTGTAATTAATTAGATTTTAATCATTTGCACAAGTTACACCGTAGTTGGTTCGTTCAGTCCAGTATCACTAGTCTCCACATTTAAGAAGTCGCATTGTATTATAGACTTAAAGCATAACTCATACTACCGAATAGTGCAGTCAGTTACGTCGATAGATCCAAATTTCTCAGATTTTAGTTGCCGTCAATTAGCTTAACATATGGAATATAAAAATCCAGGATGATTATATTTATGCAAACATAATTTATTTACTATATCAGCGCCCTTAGTAATATTTGATATAAAGTAATACTGTACAAATACATTATCTGACATAGTTTATCTTATATAAACATATAAGGAGTATAAAACAAGTCACAAACAAGATAGTATTATTTTCTAAATTGGGACGCTACATTGAGTCAAATTTATGATTGACATTCATGTCCTTAACTTTTAGCTTAAGATTCAATAAGTCTTGCTTCAGTGATAGATGACCATGGTGTTTGAACCTAATGAATAAAAATATCATAATTATTTCACTAGTACCCTCTTTGAATACGTTGTGCTTATATATTATAATTCTGGTATATTCAGATAAGTCAGATATATTTGATAGCTGCTAAAGCTAAGCGTACTATAGGATCAATTTCTTTTACGTAATTTTCTTCCTCTCCCTCAAATAGTTCAAATTTTCCAGGTTCAGTCCATTCCTTTCGTTCTGATTATATCCATCAAAATGCAAAGTTTAATATCATGTTGTAAACTTACCCAAGAAATCTCTAGAATTTAATTCAATTTATATATACCTTTCTCTAATTGTCTATCAGTAAGTTTGATAATAATTTGATCTGTAGCATTGTTATATGATTCAACAACGCCTTCCTATGAATAAATGAATAAGTTTGTATAAACAGTAACATCGACAATAACAGCTAAGTCTAGGGATAGATCTGACTAAATATAGTGATTTTCTAACCTTAAATTTTGATATTTCTGGAGTATAAGATGATGACAATTCTAAAACCTGTAAAGCACAATAAATAGAAACACAGCTGTAGTCAACAATCGATATACTAAAAAATTAGTAATTTTGGTTATTTTACCCTAAAGACGATCTTATCTCCACTACGAGGAGGAGCATTTAAAATTTTAAGATTTTTGTACCAGTTACTTTCGCTAAGATTATTCTTCGCTATGCTTTTCGTCATAACCTGATGAAGGAAACAAATTAAATACATAGTGAAAGATTTCAGTTAGTAATTAGTTCAAATAACAGATATTAGCAACAGTAATTTTAATTACGCGAAATAATACAAGGCGACATTTGTAACAAATTAAAGTACTTTGACTGATTTTCGGCCTTTATCAATGTCTGAACAGGTAGACAATTCGGAAGGATTTGAATTATTAAGAGTATTGGGTTGAACTTGTATATTTTCATCTGGATGATAAACAAAATAATTTTATAATTGTATACTCTTGCATGTATTAAGGTTAAATAGCAAAGAAATATTTTACCTTCCGAGTCGAAGCGGATATGCTGTCCTTTGGTACTTGCTACGCTATTTTGTGACAAATCTGATTCGAATAAATGAGATTTGAGATATTATTATAGATTTAGAAAATTCATACGACCACTTAGAGCAAGGTAATACACAGTTTAAGCTAGTTGTTAAGTTATCAACAATATTCAATGCATGATTCATGTTCACTCTAGTTAGAAGAAGGTTTCATGGACTCAACAGGACTGACACGTAATCATTCTAGTATAGCGCTACGGCATACTGATCAAAGATTAGAATTGAAGACTATAAATATTATATTGCATTAATAACACAAACTTTACATTCTATCACACTATTTTAACTATGCATGGAACGGGTATACTACTGATCAAGTATTACTTCTGGGGAAAGAAGTGATACCCGTTCTAAATAATAAATTTAGAGTATATCAGTGATTTCTTAAGGATTTTATCTTTTAAAACGTAGCATTACTGAAATTTCTGTTGTTTTAAATGGTGAAACGCTATTCTATATTTAAGTAATACATAATCATCAGGATACCTACCAAATTTTTTCTTTTTAGTGGAAGTTTCATTAGAACGATTAAAGCTTGCTCGCTTACTGCCTTGCGATAATTGAGAATCTGATAGAAGTGGATGATTTTGTATAGCAATATTACTACTTGTATTCTTGGATATTTCCTCAATTCCTTGTAGCCCACTCTTTTTACCATCTTTAGAAGGTGTTAAAACATGATTGTTGGAGACTTGTGTTGCACTTTTGTCAATATCCATGCTTTCGTCTTTGTCACCCTTCAAGTGATATGAAGGAACATTACTATCTACTCGTTCATCCTGATCGGCAACACTATCGCCATCTGATGTACTACTATCACTAGAGCTATCGTCTGATTCGGTCGAACTGGTACTGCTACTGGTGTCCACTGATGATGAGGAAGACTGTTCTTCGTTGGTTGTATTTTTAATATCTACATTTGATTTAGAGCACGATTGTTTTTCATTTGAGGTATCTTCAGAGGCTTCACTTGATTTAAGATGTCCTTCTTTCGATGTAAGATTATTAGTTTTATTCCTCTTTACACGTGTACCTGCAAGTATAGAATGACGCTATTAAGATCAATTCCGGATAGTGAATAAAAATTTACTTTTAATAAAGTTGATAAAATACGCTACTATACTGAAATATAGTAGTTGATTATTGTATAGCTGGAAGTTATCTGTGAGCGTTGCAGGTATGATATAGTCGTAAAGATCATAGACTACGAATATATGCAAATATCGAAATAGATAATGATAATGCATATGTGCTTTCATCATGTTCTACCATGTTCTACAGCACACCATCTCAACATCACATAGCAATTTGAGTAGAAGTTTACGATGGCTTATATATATCGTACATTGAAGTAATAATATAATGATTACGAATAGGAATGTTAACGTGACGAGTATATGCAAACTTCTAGATAGATAATAATAATGAATACAGCACTTCTATCGTGCTATAAACCATTTTAATATCATAGGGCAATGCATGTTATGTTGGCTTATACTTGCATACGTGTATGCTGTATATATCGCAAATCGACATTATCATATTACGAACGGAAATCCGGAATAAATGTGACGAGTATATGCAAATTTCTAGATAGATAGTAACAACATATACATTCCTATCATGTTATCCACCATCTTAATATCATATAGCAATGTGAGTAGACGTTACGATGGCGTATCGTACATTTGAAGTAATTTTATACGAAAAATGTTAAGGTGGCGAGTATCTGCAGACTTTCAGATAATGACAAGGTGTATGTTTGTCATGTTGTACACCATCTTTATATCATATAGCAATGTATGTAGACAGTAGCCTCTAGATATCGCATATTGGAGTATTATTGTAATCATTACGAATGGAAATAGTTATGTAGTAAAATTTTTGATTATAGTAAAGGATAACGCAAAGCCGCGATTGAAATGATCTTAAAACGCGTTACCTGCATGGCTATAGGCCATTTGTAAATCTTTATTTGTAGAGTCGTCCTGTTCTACGCTGTGTATAAGCAGATTTGAAGGTGCATTATTCATGTTAGCTTAGCTTAGCTAAATGGGTTCATTAAGGAAAAAATTTTACGTCTCTATATACCGCAATTAATTCAGAATAACTTACACAATAATATCATTATCACGGATGATTTCAATGGGTTCATCATGTTGGATCAAGTAATCGTCGAGGTAGAGGTGATAGCTCGATTTACGATTTAACGCGAATCGTTTTTGTATTAAATAGATTAAATCAGCTACCAGTCGGCAAGAATTGCTATCAAAAATGAACCAGCAACGTCGCCAAGCTGATGTAAAGTCTTTACAAGCTACATTAGCAAACTTTAATTTGATTCGTACGCAGCTGCTGCGGCCAGTCTTGGAGGCCATTTTTGCAGATTTTCAGTTGAAAGTCATCGCGCATGGGCAGGCAGTCTTGCAATAAGATTGGTTCTGTACGGCAAGAATAGGCAAGACGTCGCCTTTACACTTTGTACTGTTTAGTATAGCTTTGAAAGTTCTGTTTAGAACACTATACTAGTAAGGTTATCAATTCATCGGAAGCTTACTCACAATATTACTATTAATTAATTAATTAATCTACTTGCTTTAAATTAAATATCCTTTGTTCAGACTTAATACTTATAAATTTTAAATTTTACTTACTACACATCTTTCAAAAGGTGTCAAAAATTTCTTATGTTTCTTCATTATAATCTTATTTCACTACGCCAAACTTTATCCAAATAAAATATATACTGGTAATAAAATAATACTAATTTAAGCATTGGCCAATCTAGAATTAAGCTACACAATTAATTGAAGGGGATGAGTGATTCGTTCATCGAACGGTGGTATAGTTAGTTCAATTTTATTATCATACACTTAAAATACTTTAATAAGCATATACGTAAACATAATTGCAAAATTGTTGCGTTGAAAGAGCAATCCGAACTAACTGTAAATACAATCAAGGGATATACAGCAGTCACATTGCCCTATAGTTGCATCGTGTCTACAGGTGCATATCAAGTGACAATATTCAAAATTCGAATACACCAGCTCAATCAACTTTTAATATGATGGAATGCAACGAATCAGTAAAGTTATACTTATACAGTATATGAGGATGCACTAACAGTAAATAGACTATGATAGTACATCACATGTACCAAAAATTACCGTATTACTGTAATTTGAAGTAGTACATAAATGCTAGGTAGATTTAACAAGCTGGCTAAAATAATTGCAGTAAGGGGTGAGGAATCTCAATCAGCTACTGTTTTATCATAGTGTACTGCAAAGATTCAGAAAATAGTGACCGAATGCTATGATTTACAAATAAATTATATAATTATATTATTACAGTTTAATAGGACGTAAGAAGACCGGTCATCTTACATCATTTAAATTGTTTATGGAATAAGGACTGAATGCCAACATATATAACTGAATTAATCTGACACCACGTAATTAATACTCTGCTATCTTAGTATAACCCTACTATAGTATCTGCTTAAGAAAGATGATGTAATGTGGTGGGTGATGCACCATATACTAGCGTAAAGGTGAATACTATTTTATAGTTTAGCAATAACCAGCATTGAAAATTTCATTGCTTCAGCGATACAAGGTCTCATGTTACACGTACATACACGCATATATTACGTTCATCGTATTGACTTCATTCTACTTCTATTACTAACTCAGATGAAACAATTAAGGAATGCAGAAATATAACCAATTTTAAATAAACAGATAATAATCCAATTAATAAAATGCACACTAGTTTCATCAATTTGCAAATGTATGAATATAATTTCTTCTACCTAACATCCGAACTTAAAGTGAAATAGAGTTTTATTATTTTCAATTAATGATATAAACGTACAGCATTCATATGTTAAAAATCGTATATACTGTGAATAAAAGAATTCAACAAATGCACATCAATCTTTTGCGCAAGTTGTAATTTATAATTATTAGAATAGCTAATCCTACATTTTATCAAATATTTAAAAATAAAATAAAGTCTAAAACATTTTAGGATTTTATGCAATTTCCAGTGTCATTTTTGAATTATACATCCAATAGTTTACGTCAATGTTAGCGTAAAATAAACTAATCGCTGCGATTTTGCATTTTTGTCAACCTCTGACGTTTACCCTGATATAATAATAATGTTTAAACTGACTATAAAATCGTGATTTCTTAATTTACCTATCAATATATAGTAGAGGAAACAAAAAGTTCATAAATATATCAGTCATACCGCTAACACGTTCTATCACTAGATGATATTTTATGATCTATTACACTAAATTTTTCATCCAAATGATTTCTTTAATGTAGTATTTCAACTGCTATTATCGTCATCGAATGATTGTTGCACTTGCATTTTCAATTCATAAGTAGGTTCTGTAGATTCGACAGTTCCTGATATAAATAAAATTAGAAGAGGCGTGCAGTCGTTTTAGATAATTCTGTAGCAAGCCGATAATTACTAATTTTACTCTAGTTATTAAATAGCGTACGCATACGCGAAAGTGTGCACAAGTCTATACTATTACCTTTCGATAAATTAAGTGTTCTACCAGGGATTGCAGTTTTTGTTGGCGGTGACCACCAGTTCATTACGGTTGAGATGAGAGGCACTTGACGATAAACACCCTACAATATATGTGTAATGTTTTAGTTGTGGTTTGACAGTAACAAAATTCAAGAAATAAAGGTCGTAATAGTAGAGCTCATAAGATCTTTAGTATTTACTTCTTCCCAAAAATAATCTTCCGCTTCTTGTTTTAGCGTTTCTTGTGTTGCAGCTATGCTCTTTTTTATTAATTCACTCATCTCTTCTAATAACTGTTCAGGAAAAAAGGTACCATGTAGCCATTAGCATAGAGAGAAAAGCATCAATACTACTAATTAATATAATAAATCGTAACTAACTTGGCTATTATCATCTAATTCGGATGCCTTTTGAATAATAGTATCAATAATATTAGGTATCTTTTCAGGTTGTGAAATCTATTGCACGATTACAATCAAATAGTAAGCGTATATCATTAGTTCTTGCATATTTATTGTTTAAGTAAAGTCAAAAACTTAAAATAAGGTTATCTTCATGAATGATAAAGGCTAACAGATTAAAATGTGTGAGTACGAACCATTCCAACAGCTACACATGGATAGTCATCCGTTGTCGTTACTAAGGCAAATAAGGCTTTATCTTGCTCTTCTAAAGTTTCAGCCAATAGCCTATTTACCTTCTTTAAAGCACTTCTTTTCCGGTCGGTGAGTTTTACGGTATCTATATCATCATGAACCAAATATTCTGGCACAAATCTTTTATGTAATGGAAAGAAGTAAAAGTTAAACATTTTCAAATAATCGAAGATTTTGTTATTTAAAACAGAAATTCATTTGTTTCTTACTGAACTGCGCCTAGACCGGTAACTTGATGAACCTCAGCTAATTTAAGTCTCTTATTTGATTTTATGGCTGTTTCGAATTCAGATTTGCTATTAATTGTAACATTCATGACCGTCTATGCGATGCAAAGTAGAATCAGTTTGTAAAGGGTTAACTGTATATGGAATAGATATCACTATTGGATAATTATATACCATTTTAGGCGAATACGAAATATAATAAGTTTTAAAATAGCAATAAGGGGCTTACAATTTCATCCCGTAAGCATGAAATAAATTCATCCACATCATCTTGAGTTGTTTTGTATTCTAAAAATAAAGTAGGTTAGTTTTTAAATGAAACTGCAGCCAGAACTTTATAGTGGTCAGTATGTGAATAATATATATATATATACATACTGATTGCAGTCTTTATGGGATCAAACTTTAACCAATACCCGTCCTTTGAAAGCTCGATCAGTTCAATATGCATGCTCCTCACGCTTTGACTCAAGTGGTATAAAAGCTACAACGATAATAAAAATTTAGCTTAAAAAGACTAGAATCAGTCGCTCTTTGACTGATGATTATGGATATAATTTAATTTACAGCAGCACTTATCTATATTATAATTACCAGTTTATTATATGAGTCCAAAACTAAGTTTGACACTGTAGTAACAATGCCAGAGTTGGTTTCCTCAACAGCTGAAAAGTTAAGTGTATTATATTTAGGCTTGCAAAAATTATTTTTAGAATTACGGTTTATATCTTGGTGATATAACTTACAATCCTTTTTAACTGTACTTGATAAATCATCTGGAGGTGTAGATAGGTTATGATTGGATTCATTACTTTTACTGTTAGGTTTATATCTAAATACCACAACTGGGTTGACGGAATTTTCTTGTTGCTTTTATATTCAATATTAACAGAAAGTGTAATGTGATAGTCAGACACTGAAAAAAATTACTTGTAATGGTACTGTATAATAATTACCAATCTTGTTACATCTTTCATAAGATCTAGGCGGTGAATTAATTGTTGAGCCTACAGATAACGCATTAGCAATTTAATAGTTTGATTATCTTGAAAACTGAATATCAAAATGTATACACATAATCAAATGACGTACCAATTCTGTTCCGAAATTTACCATTTTTGCCATTGCATCTTGTCCTACAAGAAGTAATATAGTAACTTAATGACGAAATTTGAAAGGTAGATTCATAAAGACTCTAATTTGTTAAATTACCTAAATACTGCATTGAAATCCAAAGAGAAAGGCCATGTAATTTCATTAGAGTTTCAGAGTTGGTCATTCCTGCTATATTACACTGTGTATAATAAAATGTTTTAGAACAAGGATAACCAAGAATTGAAATAACAAGGTGTAGAGAAATGATAGTTTTTTTAATTTTAAGACGACATAATTTCACTTAAATTCATACGGATGTAAATTAATTAATAAAGTTTGCCCGAAATCTAGTTTTACTTACAGCATCTGAGTCCGAACTTCTATATAATGTCTGATTAATTATTTAGGGTAAGAGTTAAAGAATAATTTTTTTGACTGTGTAGTTAATTATCAGCGACAAAACTTTTATAGCGCTAACTAATTAAAAGAGCAATGCATGTAACGCAGTAAAAGGATACACAGTAGCTCACTCCAGGCCAGTTAAACCAGTCGCTTAGACGTAGGGTGATACTAGTAGCTTTTCTACATGCCTATAAGATTAAATATTAAAATCAAATATAATATTTTTACGTAATGGGCACTTTGCGATAATTATGCGCCTTCACTTCCGGATTACAAGTCTTTACCTCATAGGATGCCGGCGGTTTTTCAAGAGCTAACAGTGCAAGTCCGTTACTAAAGAGAATATAGTCGGTGTTAAATGGCTATTGAAGTATATCATTAAGGCTTATCTTTGGATCGTCAATCTACCGAAATATGATTTAATAATCGTAACTAACCCTTCCAAATGAAGCCACAAGTTGTATTTGTCACATAGTTCTCGAAGGTATGAAGTATTATCATTTTGACCGCACATTGGGGTACCTGTAGGAAAGAAACGATTATTCCAATAGTTCCTACTGCAAATAGGTTCATG
>NW_002060944.1:6290924-6298513 GCF_000150275.1 Trichoplax adhaerens | reverse complement strand
ATAAGCGATTAATAGTAGCGGAGTTTTACCGCAGGCAACATCTTCATTAAGCGATCTCTCTAATGAAGCTAGATCCTATGTTAATGTAGTTTAAGTTCAAGTATGTAAAATAATTTTTTAAGATTCACATAAATTGCGTGTATGCAAGTATTAATTGAAATACCATTGTTTCGTCAAAAGTACTAGACGATGCAACACAGGGAACGATACTAAGACAGGAATAGGGCAAACCAAGCTACGGATTATGTAATTTTATAAAGTTAGTATGAAGTGTGCTAACTTAAGGATTACAGGTATTTAAATTGTATACGGATACAACCTGACTACATAGATATTTGCCTAGGCTAGCAGGTGCCGCTGAGCTGATGTAAATTACTGGAGGTCTACATAATATTTAAAAAATGATTATCATTATTAAGTTATATATTTCATATTCGTAAATCCCTGAGCAAATTTTAAACGATTATTTCAATGTCTGTGAACGATGTGTAACAGAATTTAATATTGAATATGCTGTAATTAGATACAATAGTACGAAGAAATACGTTAAAGTCAGTACAAAAACTATACAAGGTACTATCTCGTTTCTTATGATGGAGTGTTGAGATAGGGTTAGTGTACTTTTATTTAACGTAAGAAATAGTATCTATATACGCATGTACAGTAATGCAACATTTTTATGCTTTTTTTCACTAGTAAAAAGTTTCCTCTAGCGCCGTAGTAAAGTATAGGAGCTATTGTCTTGAATTGTTAAATAATTAAAAATAATTAACTTACCTTGCATATAACGCATGAAATCCTTCGCTTTGAAATTTGGGGCATTTTGTTAGTAACGTCAGTCGACCGACTAATAAAAAAATGTGTTAATACGGCCTAATTCAGCTTATGATGGTAATGCATATAAGTATTATTTAATTTTGCCATAGGAATAAAACCAAATGTATCACATTTGCATCAGAAAACTATGTAAAAAGTTACTATATTGGAAAAACTTAACAAAAATAACCTTTAATAAGACCATCACCAGCTTCTTCATGGAAATATAATGCCCCTTTCTCATACCTATATGCATGAATTTCAAGTAAAATGTAGCCTTTCAATTTTACTATCATGAAAAAATAAAGTTTGGCCTTTAAAATTAGGAATTTATACCTAAAAATCTTTGAAAGCCACATGTTTGTATCTATTGTAGTTCGGTTGGCTAATTTAGTTAATTGATTTTTGTCTAATACCGAGGCTAGATAGCAAGCCAGGCCTCTCGATAAGACGGCTAGATGTCCGATATCATTAAATTCTAGTCCGTGAGGTAAGGGGCTGTAAAGAGTGTAAAACATTCATAGACTAATTTGTTAGACTTGATCATGGTAGTGGTTAAAAACAACGTTAACTAATGCTATCTATTTTATAATCTTTTAATTTGTACAATTGAAGGTAAGGAAATTCTAGTACAGCTATAAGCAATACGTTCTTTAACAAAAATTGAAGATAAAGTTCTGACAATGTACAGTACATGAAATTTATGAATAAATAGTAATATTAGTACCTATCTGGGTGGCTGACAATCGATACCATACGTTGTAAAATATCCGAAACAGCGAAGCCCCTTCGATTTTGAATATAGAGACCGTTAATTATAATATTCTTGGAATCAACTTGAAAGCATTATTAATATTTAGCTACGGCTGCATTAATTTCTATATTTGAAAACTATTAGCTGGTGCTACTTTTCGCAATAAATAACATCAATTCAATGGACTTACTTTCGTGATAAAGGTGTTGACAAATCGTTGGACGTAACTTCCATTTCATTTACAGCAGCGGAACTATCAAAATAACAATATAGGTTGACACCTTGGCATGATTAGCTTCGATGAACTAAGGTAATTGCATGCTGATACGAAGTGTTAGCACTAATTCGCCATAGTGAAGATCATTACTCTAAAGAACACTACTGTAAGCTGATCAAATAAGATAAACTATTGCAGTAGTAATACCTGACTCTAACTTAACTTAACTTATTAATTTAGTAATGTGGCTCATAAATCAATGGTGATGAAAATCTTTTTAATTGCGACTAGAAAATAAATGTAGATCTGTACTGTGTTATAGGTAGGCTAGGCAAATGTTTAACGCTAATACATATTAAAATTGCAGATTGAATACATTACAGCACTGGCTGTAAGCAAAGTGGACTTCTCTGAGTCAATACAAAGTTAAAGTTTTTCTATCGGAAGAAATTTTAAAGTTATGATCTAAAGGCGTTATTTCCCAATTAATAATGTAATCTAGCTAGCATCTTATACACTACAGATTACATAAGGATTATCGTCCTTCGCCATAGGTTAAACAACAGGATTTTATTGATTTTTTTTGACAATGACATTTTGCGTTGGGTAGATTCTATTAATTTAATACTGTATCATGTGGGTTAATTAAGATCCATTTTATTTACCTGCTCTCTTGATGACTGCAGAGAATGTGGAGGTATTTTTGAAAAACATGATTTAAATCCTATAAGAAATAAAATTTTTGTTAGTTAATTGAATCTATATTAACGTATACTATAATTAATGACTTTAAGTAAATTAATATGATTATTGGTACTGTAGAGCAAACATTAATGTGAGCATTCTATGATGGTAGAGATGATCTCTACAGGCTGGGTTAATCAAGTAATATAATATGCGTAACAATAGTTTATACCGTGTTTTCGGTGTGCTAAAAGAGTCATGCATGATTATTGATTCATGAGTTAATTGGATGAAAAATTGCCGATGTCACAGAATTGGTAGACTAACAGCTAACAGAACATCAGAATCTAATTTGAATGGATTTACAGTGTATTTGAAGTTAGCCAAATTTGAGGTAGGAATTTATTTCGAAAGGATAGTGCGAACTGCAGTTCCATTGTTGATTATATAATTCTTTAAAGTGTAGGCTAACGGCTACTGTAATGATCTTGTGCTATATTAGTATGTAGTTGCAAATGTAAAAATTTAAACGATGGTGTTACTGACTGTAAAGGTAGTTCGACAGAAAGATATCATTCTACACAGGACTGGGATTTGGTAGACCTATGAGAAGATATCTATTGATAGACGTACGCGTATTACAATGTATCGAGATGTAATGTAGCTTCTATTCATTATAATTATGATCGATCAAACTGCTGGTAAGACTAAAAAATAGTTGGATTTAATCAATGGACAGACAAATAGTGTGTTCAATATCTCAGAAATATGTAGGTTGTTATTTGAGGGGTATTCATTCTTGAAGTCGCAATGAGTAGGCCATAACACTTTGATTGGAAATTGCGCAATTCTACAATATACAGTGCTATTGTTGAATCAATCAACAGAGAATACATCTATTTAACTCTTGCCAACTACGTTCTTCTCAACAGGAGGGGCAAGACATGTCTTATTTAGGGTTAAGAAGTATTTTCTACGTGTCTTTCAAGTAGTGCATTTCTTTCCATTGCAACTTGGTCTTTCTTCATTTGTTCACGAATGAGCAATGGATTTTCATGCAAACGCAACTGATTCATTTGCACATTATTAAGGTGAGAAAGTTGGCGGAATACGAGTCATTAATTAATTAATTAATGAAACCATTTTGGGTCATTTCTTGTCAGATTGTCTCCGTGTACAGTAGAATTCAACTATCGTGCACTAGTAGAATGCATTCATTCTCAATAGTATGGTAAAAGTTGGGTTATTATTTCAGGTATATCATTCTTTGCAACTACATTACAATCATTGGTATGCATTGATACCTTGGAAAAATAGTCTACATCCTGTCAGTAATGTAGATGTAATTCAGTTTGAACATCAATTGCACTGCTCACTATTCGCTTGATGCGTTGCGAAGGTAAAGTTGAGTTGGTTGCGGCTATGAAAACTACACAAAATAGCCAAGCATTGGCTGATCCAAGTTTGAAGAAACGAAGTTCCACACAAGTAGGAAATTTGTCATGGCATACCGTAAGGTATTCTTCCTATTGATTTCCATATTGGAGATGTATTTTTGCAATTTTGGGGGAAAAGGGGGGGGTCATTTCAACAATATAGAAATGAAGAATAGTTCAAGTTATTCTTGTTATTCCTATCACGATAGCTATACTTGTAGTCAATAACGGTCAGTTTTGATGTACAGCAGTGCCTACCTATCTATCCAATTGTAGTTTTAACTTACCAACTGGACATTTTTATTTTCGTTGTCATCAGTACGAGGAATTTTATTTTCCACCATAGACACAAGGGTAGCTGGTTTTGCATTTGCCATCACTACATTGATTGATTGATGCTCTTGTAGACAGTCACTGTAGGCTATTGTGGACTTGATACGATATATCCTCGTTTCTCTACACTGTGTATATCTAGTAATGGCGATAAAATTGAGCTTTCAATGATCTACTAGTCGATTTTACAGCTTCAATAGCAGAATAAGGAAAGTCATTGAAGGAGTTTAAGCTCTTTTTTTTTCCAGTGAAATTTTCATTTTAGGGGGGGGGGGAAAAAACTGCTTTCAATTCACTGGACTACTGAGTGTTGGATTGTGTACAGTACATTCCTCTCCTTGGAAGTGTACAGTATAGGGTATTGCTGTCAGTACTGGATTCAATAGGTTTGAAATGTCAATTTGCAGCTTGGCTAGCTAATCCGTTGAGGACTTGATGCTACTCTAGACAAGCATAGTACATCGAATACTGTTTGAGAAGGTGGATTGACGTTCTGACCTACAGACTGCCACGTCCTCATTTCATGTGTGTACAGTACAGTACTGTACTGTACTGTAGCGAACGCGCGAACGATTACTGTACTTTGTATCAGACTGATCAATGCGCCTATTGTTATCATTCAAGCATGTTCACAATAGGCGCAAGTGCAGTACAGTACACGGACGGTACAGTACAGTACTCAGTTTAAGTTGAGCATACAGTACTGTACTGTACTGTACTGTACAGTATTTTCAGATTTTAACAGCTTTTAGACTGCTGTACTGTACTGTACAGTACAGTACTCTACAGTACAGTGTACACTAGTGTACTGTACAGATCAATCTTTGCACTGTGACCGGACGGACAGACAAAGGATGCAACTAAAAGTTATAGTACTGTATAAGGCTGATAACTGACATACTGTACAGTACTGTACTGTACTGTATCAGTTGCCAACGTTATTACGGTATACAGTACAGTAACTCATCACAGTGTCATTTGGGAGTCCGTCCGACTACAGTGCCAAGATTTAGCTGTACAGTATCTGCTATATCCGAAGCTTGGGAACTAGAGAACCTGCAGAGATCTCTATTAAAGGGTCTCTACTGGGAACCATGACATCAGTTTTCAACAGACCTGTACTGTACTGTACTGTCAATGAATTCGAGTCATACTGGTTTCTTACCCGTTGGAGTACAGTACAGAGTACTGTACAGTACAGTAGAACTGATTGACGCCAGCTGTACTCAGTACTGTAGTAGTGTACACTGTACAGTACAGTACTACAGTATACTGTACAGTACCTCTGTGGTTGGAGTACAGAGTACTGTACAGTACAGTACAGTAGAAATGATTGACGCCAGCTGTACTCAGTACTGTAGCAGTGTACACTGTACTGTACAGTACAGTACAGTACTGTAGGAAGATGTGCGATTGCAGTCTTTATAGCAGTACTGTAGATGGTCGATTTTCAATGGATTGATTTCTTCTAAATTGAGTAATATTACATTCAATCTTATTGTTTGCTACAAAGTTACGCTTGAAAACACTTCTATAACATCATAGACGCTATTGAAATTTGTACCAGCGATTTACAAAGCAGACACCGAAGATCTATACTAAGAGGAAGCCAATTTCGATCATGACAGCTTCATTGAATCAGAAAAGTCTGTCTGTCCGAGGCTAGCAGTTCATGACAATGTCTACAGAGATCCTGGAAAAGAAGAACCGACGTCCAAGTACATCATTCAAGTTGATTGGATATAGTAAGATGCACCAACGACTACTAGTAGTCCTATGTCCAAGTATTGTACATTATTATAGTACATCATAGGAACTTATAAAAATTACAGTCAATAAAAGAGAGAGACTGTAGGCTAACTTTTTTTATTGCTTAGTTTACTATACCGGCAGACTGCAACCATACATCGCAGTGTATCCAAGCAGCTTATGCCTATATGCACTCGTGAACAGTACAATGTATGGTGACAGACGTACACTACAGTTAAAATGACTAGCAAAATCGTCATCTCTTATCCATTTGATCCATACTGTACAGTCCTGTACACGGTAATATTGTACGGTAGAATGAAACATGAGACTGTACACTGTACAGCAGTAGGGAACGGCGTTGCCATAGCACCACCATAGATCACGAACGATTCCGTTTGGGAAGTTCCAGCGAAAGGCTCACTGCTGCTATAGAGGCATAGCCAAAAAAAAAACTTCCTGATTAGGTTGATAGGAGACGTTGACACAGGCAATTAGGATAACCATTTTCAATGTGCTAACAAACGATAGAACCACTTATCGACCAGAGAACTCGCAGGTAAATGAAAGTAAATTATAAATCAAACGAATTATTCTATTTTTTCCCCCCATCATTCGTGGAATCATAAATAAAGTTGTATACAAATCAAGTGAATCGTTATTTATTGGATTACTTGACAATACTGTAGACTGATATACGATCAACCACTCGATCGATTTATAGAGGATATTAAATAAGCTATACAGTACATTAATTAATGCCTTAAAATTCCATAATATCGGTTAGCTTCAACATCTTTTGATAGCTAAGATTTTTACGTTAGTGTATCGGAATTGGGAACGTTCACCAAGTAAACTAGTTATTCATGATAATTGACCGGGAGATTAAGCCCAGCTGGCGTAGTATACAGAATGGATAATGACTATAATCAATACTAACTTCTATTTTCATTATGGACCACATTAAATTACTTAATTGTTACACATTCCTTCCAAATTAAATAAGCAAATAGCCAACAAGACAGATGAAGAGCTTTATGAAGATAATACTGGCCCTAATCTTCTCCATTTTTGCATTAACAAATGCTTTGCATCAAGATTATGAACAGGTATTTAAATGCATAGATTAAAACTCATTTTCAATTGTCATCGAGTATGGGATAAAATTCAGTCTACGATCAACATACGCGTACTTAGGAGGCATTTAGACATCAGTGTGTAGATAGAAAGTCTTTAGGCAATAATCACACGAGTACAGCAGATTAGCCTTTCTGGATTAATATATACTATGAAAGATGACAGTGTAAAAGCATTACTTTTTCATATACGGCCCAAGTACATGCATGTCTACTGAGAGCATCTTGCGACAGTAGCTATGCTGTCAGAATATATTTAAATAGTCATAACTTGTCATTGCCTATTTTCTTTAATTACAACCAATTTAAAGTTGAACTTGTAAATTAGAATTAAACAAAATTAATAATTTGTATACAATTGAGTATCGTACAGTGAAAGTGATATTCTCGTATCCATAATTTATGAACCGATAAATCAATTCGCATGTTACAAGATAATGAATAATCGAATCAACAACAAAATA
>NW_002060944.1:6243144-6290856 GCF_000150275.1 Trichoplax adhaerens | reverse complement strand
AGTAAATTAAATTCGTGCTCAAGCCCTAGTGCAGCTGTAGGAAATTATTGTGGGACAGATTTTTCACTCCCACTCTTACATTAAGTGAGAAAGAAGCGTTAGTATTGGGTTCAATCTTTACACACAGTCAGGTTGAATTGCAATCTGGTATTAAGTGCGCCAATTATTTCAAGCAAATTAAATGCAATGCAACATTTCCGCAATGTTCAAGTGATAGAACAACTCTGACTTATGTCAATATTTCCAATTTATGCGCTCAATTTCGCAGCGAATGTTCCAATACTTCTAATGTTCCCGCAGAATGTACTTATCATCGGCCATCAGAGCCGAAATCAGTTTATAATCTAAGTGCGTGTATTAAGCCCACGTCAGCTCTTCACTTTCATGGCAATGATTGTCCACCTAGGCCGAAAGATTTAACCATTCCAGAATGGTTTAATGATGACAGAAGTCAACTTCAAGTCATTGCCATACACGTTCCTGATACTTTGAGATCCAATGGTGCATCGGAAAGTTGCATTAAGAAAGTGCTTAGTTATGGATGCCATGAAATTCCTTTCTGTTCTGCCGATCGTACTGAACTCTTGAGTGCTGGAAATCAGCAAAACTGCCAAAAAGCACTAACATGGTAAGAAAGTTAGGAATTAAACTAAGGCTAAATACTAATTTTGTAGATTAAAAATGATTTTATGGCCACACTTACAGTATAAATATTTGAAATTAATCGTTTCTAAGCCTTTGTTTCTTGATCTGAGTATAACTTAAAGAATAGATTTATGTAAAGCATGTATTCCGATATTATCCGTAATAATATACGTCTATATAAAAAAAATTGACTATTTTATAGCTTTGAAATTAAACATACGCGATTTTATTTCCATTTTTAGTGTGCCTTCGTCCATACTACAATTTACCAAGGGTAGTATCAAATGCTCAGCGTTTCCTAATGCAACAGCACCAACAACAACGATTCCTGCCAATATGGGTTATGTCTCATCTGCAGTTACATCATTCGTGCATAAAACGTTATTGTTAACATTTGCATTATTAATTTGTTTGATAGTATAAATTTGGATATTCTACCGCTAATGATTACAATAGGCTATACCGCGAGTATTTCTTTACTAATGTTATCATTAGACGTGTACCTTATTTAATCGTCCTTGGTTAATGCTAAGCGTTCTATAACTACATACTCGTATGTTTACCAGCATATTTACGAATATTTGATCCTGAGTGATACATGCACTGTACGTAGGTATATTATTATCAGTTTCGAAAAGGGATATTAACTGTCGTTGATTTATATTTTCAATGTTACAATATAGTTCATGCTAATCAGCAAAAATTTAGTTCTTGAAAAGACGACCTTCATATTAGCAACTTTAAGCTTTAATTAGGTTTGTACGGTTTATCCAAAATGTCTATGACAATTAGGATTCTTCAAAAAATCCAGTTATATGTAATCGCTCGAAGGCCAGTAAAACTAGCTCTTACTATATATGCGTGCATTTGCAATATTGGAAGTAAAACCGTTACATGTTGTTGAAATATGAATTGTAATTTTCCTTTTGGCATTTGGCACTAGTGTAAGTGTTTAAAGCTGCTATCGAGACTAGCAACTAAAAATTTGGTATCTATTTAAGTTAGATGTACATCGCTAAGAAATGGATATCATGTTATACTAGCTATTTAAGTTATCCCAAAATCATTGTCTGCCACACAATATCTACTTTTACCGATAACTAGGTGATGTTATTAAGGCAAGATAGAGACTAACTTGCAATTAATTGACAAATTAAAAATATCATCAGCTTTAATTTACAATAAATAAGTATTTACAACAGATGTCCGTCTGTATCAAATTATTAGATATACACTTTAGCTATCGGTTTGTATTCGGCAAGAGAGAGCTACCACCATCGATAATGCGCATAAGCTCTATTTGATTCCGCGATTTTATGTAATTCTATCTTCTTTTTTACTACTGCTCCCTAAATAATGTAAATCCATAAGTATTACGACTAATTCAGCTTAGCTCAGTTAAAACAATATTGCACCACATTAAAAGAATAATTTTCATTGAAGCAAGAGTACGCATACTCAATGCATAGAAGATATTATATATTCTAGGTATGCAAGATCGGGGTAAGCATTGAACGATCCCATCTAATAACGTATTTGTATGTTCTTCAAGTGCAAATAATATCAATTATAAACATACGAGTATATACCTCATTATTGTAGGCGTTTAAAAATTCTTTGGCTAGCTTTTTTGACATCCCGTTTTCCTTTCCTGACCTTGCTATAGTAATAAACCACTTAATTGCTAAAAAATATCGACGTCTCTCCTTCAATGGTATTGGTACCTAAAGTTGGACAAGAGCACAGCTCAATACAATATACTGTATTTTTACGACGTAACACCTTATCATTTGGCATGCAATACTGTATTTAGTTCTATCTGATTCTAAATCGTATTTATTTAATTAAAGCAATGAATTCCTAAGTGAGGTGATCATATCTTCGATTATGCTGTACTTGGTAAGATTTTCCACCACGTTTGATGGTTTGTACTCCAATAATTGGTTTGGCGTTATCAATTGCTCCATGAAAGATTTTCATAGGGTTCATCACAATATTTGAGTCGTCAGGATTTGAACCATACCTAACAGTTACAGCATCGGATATTGTAAGATTTTTAAATATAAATACCCAATTAAAATAAAAAAAATAATGTATATAAAACAAAATACGTTAGGCATGATAGCGCAATGTACTGTTTCTCTCATCAATATTACGACATTACGTCAAACACGTTGCCCTCTTTGTGATATGGAAATTTATTGACATTATAGACTTTGGGAAATTTACTTTGATTGTCAATTGCAAGCAGTTTTATATTGCTCAGTTTACAAAAGCAAACTATATTCGTAAAAGAATTAATAGCAGTAAGATTTCCATTGGTGTACTGTAAATATAAATATAAGGATCGATTGCTCTTTAATTAATTTAAACAACGTATTGTGAAAATTAAAAGATTACAAATAATCATTAAATTATGTGCTACTAATGCTACCAGTTAATGGCTAATAGAGAAGGTAAACGTACTTTTCAATCTGAGATTTTTTTACCATTTCTAGCGCCTAGAAAAACATTGATAATTCAAAGAAGTTACTTTGACTGATATAAAATTAGGCTAATTTATAATGGGATATTTATGATAGCTACCTCATTGAATATCCGCCTTGATAATGATTTCTTTCCATCATACATCATACAATTTACAAATTTGCTATTAAAATGTTAACAGACATACAATAACATTAGCTCTGAATAAACAGTGTAGAGATTGAAAGTAGTTCGAACTATATCCATCGAGGTACTACAGTAGTATACTTATAAGTATTAAATGGAGATCAATTTTACTGCGTTACAGTATTGGATCACAGCGTTACCAATTAGACT
Organism: Trichoplax adhaerens; assembly: GCF_000150275.1. Lineage (NCBI taxonomy): Eukaryota > Metazoa > Placozoa > Uniplacotomia > Trichoplacea > Trichoplacidae > Trichoplax > Trichoplax adhaerens. Next base: position 6,287,388 of record NW_002060944.1, on the reverse strand, counting down.
TTTCATCTATCAGTATCAACTGGATCGGGTGACGTTGATAACTGATGTACAACAATTCTGTACATTATTATAACTTACTGAGCGACAGGGTCATTGACTGCAGTAGGTCCAGTTTGAGAATCAGCAGCTTTAGGCTTTCTCGTTGCTAGTTGGCTCTCCGGATTTTCTGCATTGGAATCTGATTCAGTTTGTGCTATTTGGCTAAATTGAAATGGATATAATAGGATCCAATCGGTTAATATACCTGCACTAGAAATTGCATTATGGTAGATAGAAGCAGATACATTAATCTATAGTACAACATATCAATTTACTTATCCACTGAATCATCAAGTTGAGCTAACTGTTCAGATAGATCAGCGGCTGCTGCAGATTGTTGCAACGGATCCTGTTGGTTACTTGCAAGTAGGTTTGAACTCTTTTGCAAGATCAAGCTACTATTGGACCAAGGATAAATGGATATTGGAAAATTAACCAATGCCGTAACTAATTTAGATAAAAATTTATCACTTACCTAGTACATAGCCAAGACCGTTGATATGTTATCCATTTTAATAGAGAGGAAAAATGAGTTTTATTGAAAGATTTGGTAGAACAGGAGAATAATCTTGCTGGCAAAGAGCTAGCCATGCTTTCAAACTGCAACCTGAACGCATGCGTAAAGGATCCTAATAGACGATATTCTGTAGAGGAGTACAATATATTCCAGATGAACTGAATGAGTATGCATACTATGCATAGTATAAACCAGCTTAGCCTTCCTGGTCTGTCCTTAATACAGTGACTGTCCATCTGTATGTAGTCAGCATCATGGAGAACCAAAAGCCCAACCGTAAACTACTCAAAATATTGTATATCATGATCTATTTAGTTGTTTAGTGACCAGAGAATAGCTCTTCTCTTACCCCTAGCGTCTATGTGGGCCATAGAGGTAAGAAAAGAGGACCTGATGTACTGTACTGCGCGAAGAAACTTGTATCAGTGCAATGCACCGCTACTGCAGAAGTTTCCTTGATCCTTTTCTTTAAAGGATTTAAAGACTCTAAACACGGATTACTAATGTTAAGAATAATCTAATCCATGCCCCAGTGCTGAACTAACACTACTGAAAAGGGACTATAGCTAATTTTAGTCAATCCTTTTAACAGTTGGGTACAGAATAGCAACAGCATACCACCATGGATTTGCTAAATACGTAAGCAATCATTACTTTTCCATCATGATTTCATTCAATCTGAGTAGTTCTATGTCCATCAGATCATTGTACTTACTTTACCCATATCCTAAACTATTGCGTCCTGTAATCTAAAGACTCTATGCTATGAACGATCTCGACTCAAATCCTTTGAAATAGTTTAAAAAAGAGCTGCAGTACAAGTGGATTTGCTAACTACAACAATTGTTTTACCTGGATGGCTTGATCTAATCTATGTGAAACATGCGATATCCAATCACCTTTCAATTACAGTATCTTTGGTACAATTATTGTATCCAGTAATCTAAAAATTTTATATTATGAAAATCTCGACTCTTGCAGTTAGCAGTCAATAACATTGCGAAAACGCGATACCGAATTTCAGTTATCTATAAAATTTATCGCTTTGCGGATGATACATAATAGATGAACTGATCAACAACAACAGGAATATGATTGTAAACTAGAAAACAGTGCTAGCTCAAAGTAAATATCTAGAAAATCATTGATTAAGAAACTAACAAAATAGTACCGGATTAAATTAGTAAACATTACTTAACAACACAATGATAGGAAATTATGATCATATTGATATTGATAATAGTAATATTAACAATAATAATAATTAAAATCATGATGATACTAATGGCTAGAATAGTCAATCCTATTCCTAAGATTGAGCTTAATTAGAATACAGCAAATTCAACTCATTCAGTTGGGTTAAGTAGACACATAACGTTAAGAGTACTACATGTGCGATAAAATATTAAAATCAAAAATTGTAATATATATGTATAGTCTACAGAATAATGATGACATAGTTTGATCAATACTTATGATAATTAAAACCGATATTAAACAAATTGATTTACGGTATATTACATTCTTATCCAATAAAATGGCAAGTGGAAGAGAAGCAGTAAACGTGGAATAATGTTCATTACAGTTAATATTGCCCGTCGTAGTTCATATAATAACTACGTAGTGGGTATCGTCCAATAAGTTAGGAGCACGAATTAACTACCTGAAGCAAGGATCAAACATCGGCTAGTTCTTGCCTGCTCTATAGATAATTATCTCCATTAATTACAATTATATATTCATTATTAATCAATTTATAATGATCGGTTAATCTACTACGTTCAATATTAATCAAGATTTATGTCGTAGAATTAATCAATAGCAGTTATTAATATTGTTAAAAAAACTACTAATGATTACGTCAAACATTTAAATAACTTTTACCGAAATTTATAGCTGAACAATAAATTAATAGGAGCAACTTATCCGATCATTTTAATATGACATAGAATGGTAGAAAACTTAACTAATACAAATTAGCTATCTCCTATGTTGGCCAGAATGTGACTGTATTTTTATATATTTATATAATAGTAAACATAAATATTAATCGGTAAAATGGAAAGGAGTGAAAGTTGTAAACTCCGATATACCAACTTCATAATATAGTCCCACTCTATTATACCATTAAAGGAAGAAATATGTATCCTCTTATTTTATCGACCTAACCGATTGCAATTACTTGATTATAAGAAATTGTAAATGGTAGCTAGAATCGACCTTTGTAGAAGTTTTCTTCAATAAATGTCGACAATTAAGTCATACAGTCGAAATAATCTTATAGATTTGCACTGATGATATAAACAATATAAATTATCCGTGGAAATTCAAGATGGTAATCGAAATGGATTTTAGGTTTTGACTATGGGCGGAATAATGCGATAGACTTGTAATGATGATATGACAACATAGACTATCCACAATGTAACCAAAAGGAGGCCAGAAATGTATTTAGATTTGGTTGGACCGCCTAATTCGCTACCCCCAAAGGATGGAATTATTCTTCTTAACATTAGAAGAGCAATACAAATGACAGCACAGATGGTAAATAAAATGACACTCGAAGCAAGATTACCAGCAGGAACAGCGAATTCCTTATTCTAAATTAGCCAAAGGCAAGAAAAATAACAACGTTAAGAAATATAAAATCACAAAATAATTTAAAACACTCATCTAGGAGAAAAGGTACTATTCTAAGTTAATTTTGTATCATTTAATAACACTAACGTTATGATATACCTGTGAATTCCAATAGATAGTAGCAATGAGCCATGGTAATCCTAAACCAAGGAAGACATTGACCGAATTACTACCAGTAACATTACCAATAGAATTATCGGCATATTTTTCATTCAAAGCAGCTGTTTTGCTAGCAAACAAATCGGGTAAACTTGTGCCTAATGCAACAAATGTAATGGCAGTAACTGCATCTCTTAAACCAACAATACAGCCAAATATGCCTGCTAAATCACCAACAATAGCAGTTAAAAATCCGATCATGCCAAGCGATGCGATGAAAGTAAGCCAACCACCTAGCATCGAAGGTGGTGGTATGATGGCAAAGATAACCTATTGGTAAGAAATTAAAAATAACCATATTTTAAATATAAAAATATCTCGACTAAAAAATAGTTTTATGGGAATGGGTTCCAATATAACTTAATAAATTCATTTTATAGTAGTATGCAATAGTTATGATTGATCATTCTTATTCGTCAATTAACTTATTTTGAATTACCTTCCATCCAAACGTTAGGAAATGCAAGAAATAATCCATTCCTGTTGCATTCTCAACATCACCACCATTAACAGTCATTGCATTAGTGAATTGTTCTCCCCAACTTTGAGAGCCCAGTTTCAAACGATGGACATTAATACGCGTTAGCGCCACAACTTTATCCAGCAATGAATTATATACTAATAAAATAGATTGAAAAAGATAATACCATAATAAGATAGGCGACCAAGGTATCACTCTATAGCTAAATATCATACAGCTGATCAATGTTATATTGAACTATGTCAATGGGAAAAACCGATTGCACTATTTTAAAATACTTTATCCGTCCTATTCTATTTACCGTCATCATTAACAATAGTTAAGGCTGTTCTAGTACGTGAACCTAATTTTGCACCACCATTTGGATCGAATAATTCAATATGGAAGGTTTCATCATTTTCAAAAATGTCATCATCAATCAGAGGAATCTCGATTAATTTACTCATTTCACCATGCTGAAATTCGATTTTACCGGTACCACCTCGATAATCTTTGCCATTGATAGCCGAGCCGTCAATTGTTTTCCAATTGACGCTAATAGTTCCATCACTACCATTTTTACGAACGATCTCAACTTTAGCAGTACCGCAACTTTCTTTAAATAAATAGCTAGCTTTATTAAAGGCAATTTCACCTGGCTCTAATAAAATAAATCAAAATCCATCATTATGACTCAGATATTACAGTCTGCGTAATTGAATCACATGATATTGATCACTTAATATTGCAATATAAATTAAATAACCACGAGATAAATGATTTCTATGATGATTTTTATACTATGCTTGCAAGGGGCTTACCATCGTCATTAATAATTGTAATTTCAGTCGAATTTTTTTCACCAATAATGGCATCATCATAGGACCCTTCTAGCCATATTTGAATGAAAAAATTTTCATCTGGTTCCCACTCGTTGTCGTCAACAATTGGAATAGTTACGTATTTAATTTTTTCGTTTGGCTCAAATACGAGTACATCATTTTGTGGTATATAGTCTTTTTCCGGTTCTGCAGTTCCAGGCAATGTTTCGTATCTGTAATTGAATTTAAAATCAGGTTATACTATATTCAGTTGCTCGTTTTACATCTACCTTATACTACTATCATGATAATATTATCAGAATCCAACCGACTAATGTTATGGAGTCGTATTGTGCCTGTATTGTATTACAATCTTATTAATACCTGTAGCAAAATCTACACAATAAGTCAGATTAATTTACTTGATATACCGGTAATGATGAAAGGTTGGACTAATTTTAGCAATAGGTAAAAACGACAAATTTGCATATACAATTTTAATGCTCATGTCAAATTTTATATTGTGAATCTAATCAATCTTCGTAGATGCACCGATGGAAGCTCAGATTATATTTTGATAACGGTAGAAGTGAAAAATTTATACCTGAGATTTAATATATAAATTTATAAATGGTATCCAGTCTACAATAAAACTTAATTATTAGCTCTTAGCCTTTTTATGGGCTATTGCTCTGAATTCAAAAGACAGTAAAGTAATAAAGGGTGAAATGGAATCTTTAGTTAAGAGTTTTAGCAGGAATTATTATCGATTATGATTAACTAGATCAAGTAAAAGGCAAAATATAGGTGATAAATTACGTGTTAGTATTCATTGATTGAGAATATTGCTATGACGGAGCATCGAGTAAGGTTGCAAATACTTAATACAGAATCAAAATGACTAAATAAGAAATTTTATTATTGTTACTAGAAATAAAATGTAATATTCTTTAATCAACCTACCTCACTTTAATTGTGTTGTTCAGCTTTCCAGTTCTTGAAATGCCAACTTTGACCATTTTTTCATTTTCCATAACTGCACAAGCAGCCGTAGTGAATTCGATAGTGGTTCGTGTTGTAGCTAGGACAATTATAAATCACTATAATTAATATTCAGTCTCCTTACCATTAAAATGCAATAGGAATAAGATTTGATATCCTAAGTTAACTACTGTTGTAAAATGAAGTAAAAGATTGATTTAATTTAATTTAATATAATGGATGTATTGCTTCAAACTATCAGTATGTCTATTCATTAATCAGCATGACTTTGTATAGAAGGAATAAATTAAAAACACCTGGTCCAGTTCGATAATCTTGTAGAAATAATTGCGTTATTGTATAATACCCTATTTATATTTCCCATGGTATTAACTAGAAGCTATTTTACTAATTTATTATAGAGAGAGAGACGTATATCTTGAATTTACATCCGTATCTATAACTAAAACCCGTTATAAATTGTCTCTACATTTTTAGGTCGAAAATGTTGATGCACTACATTATTACTACTAATAATTTCCACATCTTACTTTCTGGATCGTCTCGAACATCGGCAGTTGAAGAAAATTTCTTATTCTTCATTTCAATATCGTCAAAAATCTTTTAAGTTATTGAATTAAGGAACATTAAAATACGATATCACGCATTAATTGGAAAAAAAAACTGAAGCGCTATGTGCTAACTTTGTAATCGAAAGTAAACTAATGGCATTCAAGACAGGGAATTGGCTTTTATATCGTCATAAAATGAACGTATCTATTACAGTTTGACAGAGTAGCTTTTATAGTGGTATTAACGATCAAATAGTTGGAATGAAGAGCATTTAATCACTTTTAAGTACTAATGTGCTTTATATTTGTATTAACTAAACGCTCCTGTCATCAATGTCATACTTTGCGTACTCTTAACTGAGCCTACGTTACTCATGATCATCCTAATACTATAGTTAAATTAACTAGCTAATCGACCATGTCTAGATTACAGTTTATCATCTGTTGTTGTAGAATATAGGAATTTAATAAGTCAAAAGTAATTAGAACGTGTAGTATACTGCCAAAAATACTCTCATAAAAGAGTTAAATAAGTAGTTCATTGTACCTTCTGCAATCGAGCATCTAATAATGGCGTTACACGCTTAGATCCAGATACCAGACGAGCCGCTCCGACACGATACCAAATATAAGATTTTTTCTCCTGTTCTTGTAACTTGGCAGCAGCTAATTTTGCGGCTTCTTCTGCGGTAATATCAGTTCTAGTTTTAACAGCCTTGAAGATTAAAGATTGGGGAGATAAAATGGGAAATTGTTAGTTCTTTATTTATATACTACCTATGTATCAGGTGCTGTATAATACTGTAGGCTTATGTAGGCATAGATGCCTAAGCAAAAGCCATTTATATCAAATTTTAAAGTTTATCTGCAGCGTAACTATCCAGAAACGTCATCAAATTTACCTTCAAGAAGGAATTTGCCGAAGATTTATCAAAGCTATCAGGCACAAGGCGACCAGTACTATCATCTATCAATAAATAAAATCCCAATAAGGAATTTTTAGTGTGGTATTCTCAGTGAACTATAATTAATACCCATTTTAAGTTACGCCAAGACTTAAAGTCAATTAAGAGATACCGTTTTCAATAATGCTAGTAAGCAGAACTAAGCTTATTTTAGCTCAAGTTACGTTATAATAGAGTATATCTGAAAAGGAAAATAAATCTATTGAACATGACAATATCAGTCCCGTTTTTATAGCCGATAAACTTTGATAGAACAAGATAAAGTCAATACTAGCATAGCCAGTTTTAATGTCTTAACTAGTGAAAAAATGAACCTCTATATAGCTTACATTCTGGACTAAAAGTGTAGAACCTATGCCAGTTATGAGCATCAATGTTTAATACATTATTTAAAACTAAGTTTATAAGTAATTGAAATAAAGTCATACTCGCCAAATTGCGATATCAGGGCCGTACAACTAAGGGAATCTCATTACAAATTAAAATATACGCAGTATAGAAAAATAGTCTTGTATAATATGATGGAATGTGTTGTGAAAAGGCAAAGTAGATGTAGGTTTATCAATTAAAATGACTTAAAATGTTGCAAATGAAATCTTTAGCAAAAATAAGATTCTCTAGATGGCTGCTGTTAATTGACGACATATATCATGATTAATGGTACGTATAGGATAGGGGTGCCTTTATGTAAATACAAGTCTACATTGTAATAAACTGAAATGGCGTCAGATTTAGGATTTCCATTGAAAAAATCGGAATAAATTTTGGGAATGGGTACATACGAGATAAAAATTCAGACTACAAATGGTTTGTTCGATTCATTTTAAACACTTATGCAAAGATTTTGCCAGAAATAGCAGCCCAATATGCTAGGATTTCCTACTTTTAGTGATCATAGGCTGAGTTTCGAAAAGTTTCAGTCTAATAGGAGCAGCTAAAGATATTGCTGGATAAACAAATAACTACTAAAAGGTGGATAAAGTAGGGCTAGTCGTATAGCTAGGATTGATAAATGCTTGATTTCTGAATCATTGAAATGAGTACATATTTACTAATAGAGTCAGGATTAATATATGCTTGACAATGCTACCTCAGAATAATCGTAATGAATTAGAAATTCTGTTAGTCTAGTTTGCATTATGATCGGAAATAGCCATTTTGCTATCAAAGCTAAGTGGAAAACTCTATAAGAATTCGTTAGCCTAATATTAGTAACTACAGACAAATTACTATCGAAGATAACACCTTAAAGAAAAATTTATATAAACGTGATAGTAACATGATAGAATTCATAATATTAATTAATTAATCATATGAAAATAGGAAATCTCTGTGTAGCTAATTAGCTTGCAAATGGATATATCGGATGGGCACACCGGAAAAGCAAAGTTTTTCATTTCGAAATTGATCTTATTACTTTAGCGTTTAATAAAATAACGTTATAAATCACAAATGGAAAACTCAAGGGTGATGAATTCGTGCTATATTAGTAGACAGCAATTCAGTGATTTAAGTCTTACCAAAAGCAAGATGTCCATTTTCAGTATCGGAGATTCGCCTGGCCTTTCTTGGACAGAAAAAATTACGATCAACGAAATAACTGATCAAGACCAAGACAAAAAAGAAGCATAGGGTAATAATTGCCTCCGTTAAATCGACAATATTTTTCGTACGAGCAACTAATACAATGTATAGCCAAAGGTAAGCAAATATACTAAATGTTGCTGTCACAGCGAAAACTTTAATTCCTTTAATTCTTCTTCCCTCTGGATTAGGAATTGCCACAATACACGTTGCCGTGATCACTAACAGATTAAAAGCGGCTGAACCAACAATTGTACCCGGACCTAAATCGCCTGCTTTAAAATTATTCCCCACAATCTCAATAATTGAGAGTAAAATCTCTGGTGCAGAGGAACCTAATGCCATTAAGGTTAAATTGGCTACTGTATCATTCCAAATGCGCACTTCAACTTCTTTCATGTTGCCATCTTTATCGGAAATTTTAATTCGTCGCGTTTGACTAGTAATAACTTCGATAGCACACATAAAAATATCTGCAATGATAGCAACTCCCAAAAAAGAATATAATAATCCAGCCAAATAGAGAAATCCACGAAAACCTTGATTCCAGTTGCTTTCGTCCAAGATAGGCAATAGCAGCCCTGTTTTATTACAGTACGACATAATTTAGCGCTTTTTATTGCCAATGCAATTACTTTTTTCTTGATATTGATGTGTTCTATACTGTAGAATAAATAATTATTCTACCCTATTCTTTTATGATTTGAAATGAGCGCTGTAGGATAACAAGTAACCAGCGAATAGTCGTAATATTATTTAATGATGGTCTTGAAGGAAGAAAGTATACAACTTTTCAACCGATATGGTAAGGTTTTAACCTTCCCAATTATGAAAGATCCAATCTCAATTTCACGAATTATTTGATTTATGATTCTGTCAATTAGATTGAAGGTGTGTACAGAATTATTGATTCTACAAGCAATAATAAAAAAAGTAGTAGGTAAGTAGATGAGATCAGATAGTCAAAATTATTTCATGAATTTACACATTAAAATTATACATTTTATAGTTAGTTAGGGAAAGAGACGAAGGATATAAAGGAAAGTATACAAATGAATTGGATATCAATATCGAAATGTAACATGAACCAATCAATGGAAGACAATTTTTATAAAGAAATTCTAGAACATCAAATCGGTTTCATGGCACTACAAGCACTATACTCTCACTCTTTCAATAGATTAATAATCAACCTACTTTTTATAAATGTAAAACAAAAAAAATAGAAAATTTGATCTGTTTTAGCTAAATTTTAATCTAACAAATTTTGACTTTCCTTTACAGTACTTAATGTTTTCTTGTCGTTTATAGTCTAAACGGATGGGTACTAATTGTGGAATTAAGATAACTGTAGCCTCGTGTATGAAATAGTCATAATGAAACAAGACTGAGCCATGGATAAATAAGATAAATTATAGCCATAATTTGTCATTATTGATGCCGATTTTAATAAGACAGAAACTTATAATGAAGCGATATAATTTATCTAACTTACTTTGATTTAATTTTGAATAAATCAAGCTTAGATTTAATTACACCTCGGTCGATCCTTCTCCACTCGCCCAAAATTCAACTTGTCCGATAGTAATATAAAGGTAGTGAACGTCTATACTTTGACGAACACAGGTTATGCTATCGCAACTGTATGCTTCATTTCAATAGACTGCTGCTATTAAGCTATACTATTCAATATGGCAGATCAGCTGAAAGGACCAATTTGAATGTCATCAGAATAACTTAAGAACATCATTATTTTGCTGATGAAGAGTTATATAAAGATACTATTATTATAGCATCTACATCATAATATAAACCAATAGGATCCATTGATATTCATGTTATCCTTAGTGACGAAAATTCGCATAATGTCTATTATCTTGATTTGTTTTATCTGTAGTAAAGCACAACAAAATTTTTTTTATCCAGTAGCAAAACTTGGCGATTAACTGAAGAGACAATAACAGAACTCTTTTGTCGTTGTTGTTATAGCAACCATAAAATCTGCGTAATTCATATAATTATTATTCATTAACCTACCTATTTATAGTATTGATGAAGATATTAGAATGAATTTTAAACGCCCTTTGAGCCACTTTAACTATAGCATCAAGTTGAAGTAAATACAGTATTTAGGATTATGGCTTATGATATATCTCGTGTTACTTTATACTCTCTTCCCTGGTAGAATAACAAATCGAAGCCATAAATACTGTTGTATATAATCAAAGGAGGTGTTATCCTGATGGTAAAATGGACTGCACTTGATAAAGATTAATAAGAATCAGAGAGTAAATGAATAAGGAACATACTACAGTAGCATGGAAATTCTTATTGATGTGATGAGCAGACGATTGTTGATAGAATATCTATTGTCGAAAGGAAACGATTTACAATACTATAATACTTATTAAACTATGATATATCGCCTACTGTACATCCTTATTGTAAGCAATTACAGTACATGTGGGGATAATCGTGGACTACTGGAATTTATTAGTTCATGGAATAATACGATATAAAAGGTATAGTATATACAGCTTATGAATATAGTCAGTGGAGTGGATATAGGTGCTACCGCATTAGATAAACTAATATTAACAGTATTCAAAGTAATATGAGAATTAAAAGTAACTGTTACTGATGTTTTCATCGTAGCATTTTCAGAATTCAATAAGATCGAAATATCTCTCTTTGTCGTATTCTGTGGTCAGTCAAAATCGGTTTCTACAGCTACACGGTAAATAACTTCAATATTTAAGAAAGCAAATTTATTTTCCTCGTATTTGTGTCAGTTTCATTTTGAGCAGTCTTATAAGTTTAGTTTCACAACGTCATGAATAGTGTGTCTCATGATTAAAGATTGTTACTAATGTTGCTAAAATGATTATACATGCTTGTTATGATATACCATCTTATAATAGCTACATTATTTGTTTTAAATCTACACAGAACATAGCTTTATAATCTCCAAGCAAGTAAATAATCTTCCTAAAACTTCATCTTGCATGATAATTTACTTTCGGATATATAGTAATTCTAGTAATGAATTGCATCAATTAAGTAACTAATAGAAATGTTTATAGTGTTATAAAAGCTAGTTGGTATTAAATTTTTTAATCACAAAATAATATGAGCATAAAAACGAGAAGTATTATACAACTACAATTTAACGATACTGTAAATTAATCTATAATTGCCCAAGTTCAGATTTTTACACAATATATGTGCAAGCATGAATAAGACGTAAATAAATAAAGCATGATAGTGATTTGTGTCGTGCATAATTTGTTAAAAAAGACTTGTAGTGTTCTATTACAACGATCTGTGTACAAACAAATTTACAGTACGAACTAACACATTAGCTAAATAAATTAGAGTATAAGTTATTTATTGGTTTATTCTATGCCACAGAGATTGCCCGAATACATATAACTTTTTATTTTAATCATAATTTTCAAAAACAATCAGGTTTACCTACAAATAAATAACTTAGTTTCGATATGAGAATAGAGTTCATGTATATTATTAAACTTATGTGCAGGCTGTGCAACGGACTATCGGCAGTTACTATAATTTTGAAACACCCAATTTCTACAAAGTAGTAGATATTCAGGAATACAGTACACTTACATGCCGTTGAACGTTTTTAGTATAGATCGTAGCTAAATTACGTTAACAGCCCGTAATTTCAATTACAGTTGTTCGATATTAAGATAGGCTATTTAGGAGGATTAAGTAATACAATAGAAATTAACGATTAGACAGATCACAACCGCTTATAATAAAACATCTATAGATTATTCCATAAAAGAACTTCATTTAGGAAGTAGTTTATCGCAACTAGTATTTTCTTTCAGTTATACTTAGAATAATAAAGTAGCTTAACAGTTAGGATACATGTGTATCACAGCTAGTACTAGCTGTTAACATTACATGTGACTGTACAATTAGCAATCCAAAGGATCACGTAAAGCCTATATATAAGTTTATATACACATATAGATGATCGTAATAATAGTGTGTTAAGAAATGTTAAAGATAGAAAAAGAGAAGGTAAATTACAAGATAATGTATAGAACATATTAACAGATCGTTCGTCGAATAAAATTAACTAATAATAATATATATATATAGAGAGAGAGATGTTGCCTTAAGATGCATACGTAGGACTGTTATATAAATAAAAATTATTTCCACTAAATTTAGCACGCATAGAACATCTTATCATAGAATTAAAGTTCATTAAAATAATTTTATCAAAAATGAAGGTATTTCATGATATACTCGAAAGCACATTATCCTTTACATAAAGTCTATTTTAAATTTACCCTCGAAAATTCATTCCTAGACCATATATACTAATCACTACCTTCGTTCTCATCAGTTTTAGATGTAGTTTCGTTGTTTAATTGAACATGATTTTGCATTATTGTGTTATCGTCAACTACAGGATGAAGTAAATATAATAGAATTAACTTAGTCTCATAAATCTGATGCATATACAACGCTGAATATTAACGTTAAATGTTAAAAATTGTAGGAACATCTTTAAACTGTGATAAACTAGGTACATTAAACAACTTTTAGTATTATCGTCAGTCAAGGTTATATTACCGTCTTCGTTTAAAATTGCATCGAATACGTTATCGGTATCGTAACAGTCTTGAGGATACTTCTTTCCTGTTGCCTCCGCTTTTTCCTTAACAGCTTTTTGCTTAGCTACAAGTAGCGACCATTTTTTTAAATTAGCCCTATGTTATAAATTAAATAGGTAAATGAATGATTAGTCCTATTTATAGGATAGATTTAAGATAAAAGTTAATTGCACAAGGTTTACCTAATTCCATCAAGCATTGGTTGCGTACCAGGTAACACTTTAACAAGCAGTTCATAGCAGGGCAGGCAAATTCCGACAACAAAGCCAACCTATAAGTAAATTTAATAGTTTGTAGTTCATATTAAAAGTTTACTTAGGTTATGTACTTGCAAGTAGGTAAATTATTATGTAATTGAGTAAAAATCGTATATTAGATGATATACAGCACCTGGTTCGCTGGGAGTTCATGAGCTAAACCACGATCCATCATTGGAATTGGTTGACGTCCTTGTCTCTTCTCTTCATCACCCTGATGGTCGACATTAGTTTACAGGGCGGAGGTGTGAAAACATAACGATGTCTCATTACTGTCATGTATTACTATTGTATGTTGTAACATATCATATGTACTGCCTATACTAACTTGTGCATAAAATTCTTGAAAGATAACTTTAACAGTGTCCTTATTAATATCCCATGGCTTAGCATTACTAGATATATCACAAGCCGTAACAGCAATCGCCCGAATCAAAGCCCTATATTTTATTATAAAAATTCAATAAAACTCCTATAAAGTCTATAACAATATCCATTATGATGTCGCATTACCTGTGTATACTATTATTCCAAGAAAATTCTCCTGCATCTACAATTGCCTTAAGTTTCGACTTGTTACCAAAAAATAATGCTAGATCTGTAGCTAAAATAGCGTGCTTGATATACCCTAGGACCTTTATTAATTTAAAGTGTAGTAGTCATTATGTTGGTAAGAAACGTCGTAAATAATATTAATATCGCATTGGTATAATTCTGTATAACGCAATTTGCAAGATCACTATCACATAGAAAGTATCTATGATAAGGTGCCTTACGGTCTTGTATTCTTCAGAATTTAGATGAGAGAAGATATTATGTCCATCGTTCTGTAAGTTCATTGCATATATATTTATACCGTATTAGTCAAATAAGTATGGCTTCGATAAAATTTATCATTCATGCAGTACACTACCTGTAATATTGTTATCGTTTGATTAAAATGATGATGTTCCATGGTTGATGTTGAATAAACAGCCGCCAAAGGCGTGGATGAATTAACCATAAAGGCATTATTTCTGCCTCTATGATCTAAGTCATGGCATAAGCATGCAACATATAAACCTATTGCCTATTGTAAAGTTTACACGGATGCAGGCTTTCGGTTAGCGTTTTACGTAGGGGTGCTTATGAAATACTATGTATATTTATTATTAAAAATTAGGATTACCTCTAGTTCAGTGAAGAGGTTAGGATTTTTCTTGATTATTGTGTACATAGTATGGGCAACGGTAAATGCGTGATACCAATTATGATATGGTACTTTGCGATAGTTCTTACGAACTGTTAAAGTAAATTTCATTAATTCCTCGATATCATATCTAGATAGAAGATTGGAAATTTTGGTTAACTAGCGCAATACGAAATATACATGTACATATAATAATCTTGAGAAACTGAATGTTTGTTAAGTACGATTGCCGATATCCTTACTTGTCTTCCGATTCATTTTTTTTACTGTGGTATAAAAAGAATTTTAAAATGTTTTTTAAATGAAATAGGCTAGAAAGCAGTAGCTAAGCAAGTAATATCATCACTAAAATCACTAAATTATAACCTAAACTGAGCAAAAATATCCCGAAACATGAATAGTACATATCCAGGAATATCTTTATCAGTGATCCTTTTAACATCAAAGTCATATCTGTAATATAAAATATTATACCATTAGCTTAAACCTTTTAATCTACCAGTTTTAAAATGTTTACAAATTTCTTTTTACTATAGTAACTGTAATGAAATAGTTCACCGTGCTAAACTTGCGACATATACAGGGTCAGCATTTCGTAAGGAATGGAGTTCGTCATGACTGCATTGACTATGATAGGATAGTACCTCCAAAGCAACCTGGTAACAAGAGCATTTACGTCATGTTAATCTAACGATAAAGTATACGCTACAGTAATTGGTGTAAAAAATCTTAACGTCATGGTGATTAAAACTGAGAATGATCCGAAAAGAGCAATTACATACCTTATACTTTTGCTCTGATCGGCGTATCTTGTCGTATAACTGTAATTAATATGCGATCTGTATTAGCATTTTAAGTACTTGCAAGCACTTTTTAGTAAATTCTATTAGTTGATGAAATAACGTGAAAGTCGAAATGCTACCTTAGCATGATGTAATGCTAACCCACAATAGACCGCAAACGTTTCAAAGGATTGCTCATCTAAGTTTAGAATTATTAGTAATAAAAGAAAAAAATAAGTCCTGATGCGTATGATGCTTCATGGTACTATTTATAATTTAGGTTTAGAGAAAAAACGTTAAAGTTATTCCAGTAAAACCTTGCTGCGTAAAGACTGATGATCGCTTATTTACCATTTGCACCACTCCAATTACACTAACATATGCGTGAAAAATATTACCAATTAGTGATAAGAGTCTAGCCAATATATAACATTCAGAGGTACGTACAAGAATGTCATATTACAGAACAATGCACACATAACTAATAATTTCGAGGAATGATTACTAAGCAAAATAACAAATATAAATGTTAGGTGGATTAACTTATTGAAGCTCACTCACTTTCCGCGAATGAAAATAGGCATACAAAGAATCGTTTTCGTAGTGTAGCCAGTTTGACTATCAATTTCTCTGTGAAGACCAAGTTCCCGAAGTAAATGACAAGTTAAAAAACTATAACAAAGTGAAATTGCTTTGTATTCTGACCTGTTGAATCTTGAATCCTTGTAAGCATCTTTGATGTTGAGTACATTTCCAGATGTAGCAACATAACCAGCGATACCCTTTGACATTGGAAATCTTGAATATTTCGTACATTACAATAAAAATTAGTTAATAAGTCAGTTTCAGCCAAACTTTCAGTTGATGTAATTGTAGAAATATCTTTCCTTTGAATTTTAGCTAACCTTATCTCTTTGATATTTTTATCAACTTTATCATCATTATCGTTATTTCCTACGTCGAAAATCCTAGCATACAATTCGTTACTTTTATTATCAACGAGAAATAGCGAAGCTCTATCCGCATCCACTAGCTTCTGAGCGTAATTCTAAGGAGATTTAAAAGTGTATTAGAGTAATCTTAGTTATTTGATAGAAAGGTAGGGCAGTCAAGAAAAGAGATTAAGAAACAATTTTTTAGCTCGCTCATCCGATAATTATAAGTTATATTAACCATACTATTAATTTATATACTTACCATAATTTTTGTGATAACAGTATCCATACTAACAATATCTTGAAAAATTGATCTGGAAGAGAAATTATTATCTTACCATAATATCACCAGGAATATATTAACTAAGACGATACTATAACCAAAACACAATACTGAATAACTATCAAACAATTTTAATTAATTAAATAATAATACTTGAGCGCGCCATAGAAAATCGCATGTGATAAAATTTTTATTTTTACGTGTGTGATCAATCAGTGATTACTTTGTCATTGTCAATAAGAATTCATTCAATTTGCGTTCTTTTTCCATACTGTGGTACATCTAGAAGTAGTTGGATAAAATAATGATCTCAATGACCGTAATATAATTATAAACCCTGATAATATTGATCAAATACGTGCATATTAATTTACCCCCGCATAATAAAGAGCAGCTCCAGCCCATAATAGGAAAGAACTTATCGTCTAAATTATAAGTATCATTAGTTAAATCAACATAAATATATTGGTCGATGTTTAATAATTTTGTCACTTCTATGCTAAAATTACTTAAGCGCTGAACAAACAGTAATGAGCTCTTAATTTTAATAATCTATCAGAGTTCAGTAATTATTTTCTTACCTCTTCATCTTCTTTATTGAACTGTGAATTATTAACTGTTCGATAAACAAGGATTACAGCTGTAAACAGAATATATAATATGACTTTAATACCTAAATAAGTGACAAACACCTATGCCTTAATTAGAAGCATAAATATTGCATAACTGGTTAAATAATGAAATTTATTAAAAGCAGAAAAAATCATAATATTCGATATTTTTTATTGCTAATACCAATAATTTCTCCATTGGACTTTATGACAGGTTGACAAATAATCGATTGTGCTGTATTTTCTACCGGAAAATTAATAAAGAACCAATTCACATTCTATCTAATTTGTTTAAAGCTTTATGACAATTTCTTCCGAAAATAATGATAGTAACTAAAAAGAAAGAACCCCATTACCTTCAATACCAATACCATCCGGGAAACGTTCGTCCTATATTAAATAATTACAAGTTTTCTTATTAAAAATTAAAAAAACTTAAAAAAACTTTCACGATAATACGAAAGTGTTTTGGCTGCTTTTTATCTATTGTCACTTGAAATTAATAACTCATTACCACAATTAAAATATCATCTAATCTGATGCTTTCTTTGCAAGTTGCAACATATGCAGGTATTGTTGTTCCCATTCCGATAGCTTGACGTCCCGATGTGATACAGCTATGGATAGTGGAAATAAATACAATACAAAATGAATATAGCAATCAGGTACTAATTGGCAATGTTCCTAGCCTAATTATTTAAAATGAATATTAGTCTTATTATTCAGAATGTACTGTGCAGATTATAGTTTTCGCAATTCGCGCAATAATATCATTGATATCAGCTATATGTATACTGTCATTGCAACAGACCTAGGATCGTGCTTTGCGAATAGATACATTTCCTATTGCCAAATTTTAAAAGCAATAGTTAGAATAAAAATATTCTGTGTGACAGAAAATATTTCATGAAATAAAATTAAGTAGGCAGTAGAAGCAATTGTTTACGAATTTATCGAAGAAGTTATTATTACTACAAATTTAACTATGCTTAAGTATAAACAATTGATAGCTACTGAACATGCATACATATTGAATTATTTCTGATATCGTAATTTTTATATTTTATTCTATACTTACTTCAGTTGAGGTATCGATTACATATAGCAATTTGCCGTCAACCTGGATTACTGGAGTTACACCAATGATTGTAAGTCCGATAACATTAATTTTTGTATACAGAAAAAATAAAATCCGAAGAAATGCATTTAGAGAGTATATTATTACCAATTAAATAAAAGCAGCTAGGTAAACAAGAATTAATAAAAATCAAAATAGTTTCAGGATTAAAAAAATCTAGGGAACGAGATTTTAACGTAGTGATATTTTAATTATTTCATGATTACATTCCATTACATGGACTACAATTTTCAATATGAAGACAAGAGTTAGTAGTAATTATTAAAGGAATGTAGTTTTAACTTTATCCCCTTTATTGGCATTTAATACAACTAGAAAACTTTAATGAACTATGCTAAAAGAATAAGGTTTATAGAATTTTAAATTCTTTTCATGCAAATAAAATAACGTATAACATCTAGATATATATATAGTATATTTAGATAAAGATGTAGCAGTATACTGCATTTATATATACAAGACTCATAACTATGATATAATTTTACCTGAAGATAAACAATTGATCAGCTCGCTAAGTATTAAAGTCTGATTAGGTTTATTGTTGATTTCCAACATCCACTCTTGGAGTAGCTTGCGTTTATCTGAATGATTAGAGAACTAGAAAAGAATTTTAAATAATCGTTATGATTCAAACAAAAAAATTAAAATAGTAATAAATTAAATGCTAATAACACTAGAAATTAAATCAATCAAACGACTTTCTGTTCCAAGATATGAAAGATATTCGTTATTAGTGTCTGTATTAATGATATTGCAGTGAACAACTGCATAATTAATAGGGAAAACTTTTGTTCTATTTATAGTTTTATATGATAGTGATGTGTTAACTTGGTATAAAATGATGATAGAACTATGATTCAGAATTAAAACCATTCAAAAAATTACTCGGATGTCTATTTGTGATACTTTATGAGATACTTTCAAACTTGAAATTATATTGCACAACACATATTTCTCACCTTCCATTTCGATCCAATTACAGTATTTCGGCCTATAATAATATATTGATATGAGTAAAGTCAATTTGTTGTGATAATGCATACAAGCATAACTATGCTCGTACATAAAAGTTCATTTAATGATAACTTTTTTATAAATTATAAGCCGAGGTGACTGCTGTAATGACAAAGCATATTGTCTAAGAATAATAATACACCATCTACTATGATCACGGAATTGGTTGAAAAAGTATCACATTATAACGCAAATTTTATTCTATTAATTTATCAATCTAGATAGTAGATTATAATAATTATTACTATTCTATTATTGATTAAATACTATCTAACAGGCATAATTGTAGTTATCATATTATATGATTATTCATTAAAACAAGCACAATATCTATTGCTAAAAATGTCTTACACCTGCCTTCATAGAAAATAAAATCTATTATTTCGCAAATTATGTAAACGCACATTGATAAATTGTTTTTCACTATTCGCGTATAGTAGCTATCACTTTTTCTCTATCGAATTAATTTACTAACAAAAATCTTATTGCATTACTAACTAAAATAGAAGAATTTAGTTTGAACTTACCACCATCACTTGCAATTGACTCCGTATCACTCATGGCACGTTGCCGTCGTGTTTTAGTCATTAGCCACTTTTCCAATTGACCTTGACTAATATTAGTTGCCACGAAGTCATCTAATACGTCTGGATTCATTTTAAGATATTGTGCAACACCTTCACTATCCACTTCTGTTACGGTTATCATGAAACAAGATAATAAATAATAGTGCAAGTGACGCGAATATCCACATTTTCAGTGATTCAAATGATGGTTTCACCATGTTGATAAAATTATAATGAAATATTTATTCATGTGTTGACCATGAACAGCGTCGTTAACCGTAAAAGTTATTGATTGCATTGCAAATTCCGTTAACGAACGATAAACCAATGTTGTCATATTAAATATGTCAGGATGAAAAGGGATAAAATAAAGGAGAAAAACAAAATAAGTATAAGATTAGGAGAGTATGAAATCTTATCCTAATAAATAATTAGTTTATTATTTAAATAATTGAAAAACAATCTTCATTTACGCTCGTTCTCTCACTTTTTTACTACGCGTATCTCTCTATACCCAACCCATTTTACGACTAGGTTTTCGAACACATACAAAATTATAGAGAGATTAACTTTGCGGGGTATTACCTATCAAACTAATAATTAAAGGTTGATATGTACTGTACACACACTTTACTTAAACGTGTAAAATACTGTATAAAGTATCGGAGTAATGGTTCATGTAATACCGGGTATACTCAGTTACAGTTGAGTTAGAAATCACAAAGTGTGTGAGACAAATCTGCTATAATTCATCTAATGTATTACTTGTCTTCCAGATTTTAATGATTAGTTGAATCATTACCGACGACAACTTGCTACGTATATGATTTAATGCTTCTAATTAGTCAGCCTTGGGGCTTAAATTGGACTATGCAACGCCAGGTTAATATCTTTATAAAAGATTCACAAGTGTGAAATTTAATCTATAATTTTTTTAAGGAATAGTTACAATACAATAACTAGTTATTCCAATAATCTGTATTAAAATTTCTCGGCTATCATAGCGTTACATTATTTTCAGGGTCAGCTACAATTTACAAGGATGATGAACAAGATTTTAGACATTAATTATCAAATCATGATAGGCTATTACTAAGTAAATATAGGTTAAAATTGTTGATCAATTTGAACTCACAATAATACGTTGTCTAGAAACGTTAATTTATATCCAATATTGATATTCAGGTCAAGCGAGTGGTATAAAACATAAATAGAACGTTGAATAAATGTATCATTGCTATTTTAAAATTTGCTTTTATATCTGATACACAGTAATTTACATCATAACTATTCTAAACAACTCCGCCTCTTACATTAAATCACAATTTTCAATATTACTTCCATAAGAAAGGGGACTTTTTATAATCGTGTTCCGTTGAAAAATTTTAGTATTATTTATAATGAAGGGAGAAGGGACTGTGTGATTACTATTACTTGGGAAGGGGGGGAGAGAAAGAAGATAAAATTTGAAATGATCGAGCGACCAGATGAAAATAAAAAGAAAAGATATAGTTATGATGATGATGACAAAAACATAATAATAGATAGATAATCAAAGATAGAATACTGTCGTGAATGATTTTTTGACCGTATTTTGACAATCTACGCGATAGATATAAAATCAATAAGGACCCAAGTTGTATAGTGGTAGGCATAACAAAAGAGGGTTAAAAAAATAAAAAATGAAACTGAAATTGAATAGAGTTCTATAGTACTGTAATACTGTATAAGGAAGATAAGTACATTAATACTGACACCAAAAGAAGTAAATAAATTGAGATTACTTATTTTACAATGATCAACAACTATAATTGGTACATGTAAACTTGAAAAAGATTGATCAAGGTAATCGATAGCAATATTTAGTGAAAAAAGAAGCGGAGAAAAGGTAGATAGTGGTAAAATGAAAGATACTATTGCGCTAATGTACAGTGCTTAAATATAGTGTTGTGCCGTCAACATAATTGCGACATCATTTACGATCTACACATAATTTCTACATCATAGGAGTGGGAAGAATGCAAAATTGAAGGTATTGATAAAGTTTCAACATTTTCCATCATCACGATGACAATCGTAGGCATAATAATAAGATCTATAATATATGACAATATCAATTTTATAAAGAAAACCTTGGTATTGGAATATGGAAAGAGACAATCATTCTAAATCAATGGACAATATCCCATCATTTCAATCGATGGAGAAAAAGGTGTTAGTCATATAAAGTCAAGGGTTAAAAAATCCACTTCTACCTTTCCCTATCAATGGATCCATTGTGATTACAATAGGATACAAAGACTTAAAACAACATTTGTTAAATAATTGTATACTGTACATCGATAGAAAAACTACCTACCACAGCAATTTTGTGATGCAGTTTACATGAGGTTTATGCTGTAGATATAACGTGGTTTGGTGAATTTTAGATTTTTAACTTTAATACTATTAAATACGGCACATTATTGTTAAACAATTATTACTGCATTATTAAGAGAGGATATCCTTGGCTTATGCAAATTGTAAATTCGTTTAGACTGTTAACTATGGTAACTAGGACATCATCAGTTCGAAATAGTATAACGGATCACGATATCGTGTATCGATATTATTACCGTGAATTTGCTCCCTTAATGTATTCCCAATCTCTCCGTTAACGATCATCCTCATCACACTAGTATAAATTATCATGCCGTTATTAGATACAAAACTTATTGTCAAGAAATGAAAATATTTCATCTAATGAAAAAGACAATGCAAGTAAAGGTTAAAAATTTCAGAAATGTATAGAATTGATTGCAAAATTATGTGAAGGCATTTTCTGCATTTAGCCTAAATGCAATATTTATTGGCATATTCTGTGTTGTCGGATAAATCATTACGATTAAGCTTAGGTTGAAAACTTGTCTTTTTATGTGGCTACATTAAATTAGCTGTATTGCAATGATATCAGATCGAACGTTAGTTATTTGAGACAAGCTTGAATAACCAACTCAGTACTATGATAAAGTGTTGGTTTAATCATTCGAAAGTCAGGTTGAAAGGGCATTCTCCGATAGAACGAGTGATAAACCGATTCTTAATTAATTGTATTACTATATGACGATCTACTTAATAATCTAATTCTTTTTTTTGTTGTTAATTCAGCTATAGCCATCGTAAGTTTGCACAAACAGTAATTCATTCTAACTCCGGGAGATGATGATAAATAATAACGTGATTATGTTTAATAATCCAAAAGCATAAAATCAAGAAAAGGAATAATACCGGTAGTTTTTTACGATTTTTATACGAGGAAGTAAAGACAGGACGATAGCGATTTCGAAAGGTATCAAAAAACAGCAATCTAGAAAGTATATCACATCATGAGGTGATGACGATGGGGACCATATTACTGTACTTGCTAAAAATTTTACTACACCGTGTGTCTGCCACCTCTTGTTGTTTATTTAGCATATACTGTAGTATGATAAACTTATTTGTGCTAAGATCAATTGAATCCAGCCTTATTATCAGTCATCAATTGAGTTATAGCCAGTAACATGATAAATTCTTCTAGTAGAAATAAAACCTCAATTTGACTGATTAAGTCGAGATTTTTTTTTTTTCACCGGTGATTAGTATTCAAAAGTTAAACGATAAACTACTCAGTTGGGTACACACTACACAGTAGCAGGAAGTACGAGTATGTCGGTAATCAACAAAGCGCAAGAAGATATAAGAAACAATACCAGGCAGACATTGCCGGTGCTCATTCTTCACGCTCACACATAGTTATTAGCTTTAATATTACAGTGGTGTACGTATACTGTAAGTACAATAGTCTCGTGAGATGTGTCGGCGAATGTCGGGAATAAAAAAAACCGTCTGCATGAAATCGATAGATGGCATCATCCTTTATGATCGATCGATTGGGAAAAGAATCAAATGATCAATTTTGTAGAATATGTAATAACATAGAATATATTATATTATTCTATACGTCTGAGAGTACATAAGAAATGGTCAACAAAAATATAAAATAAGCCAATGATTAATATAATTAAATGCAGGTATTTGCAATCATAGTCATTTTTTTGGAATTGCCTTTCCTTTGAGTTGGTGATAACTTGCACTAAACTTTTTTCGTAGATCGAATAGAGTAATTGCTAAATCTACTTATTAATTTATTTTTTACTTGTATAATACGCTTAATTTAATACAGTAAAAGTCATTATTATCATCCTCATGGCTAAGATATTGTGGGCGAGGGAAGAGAGACAGAGTTGGTGAGAGAGAGGGGGAGGAAGAGAAGAGAAAAAAATAAAAATGGAATGAAATAAAAATCGAGCAATGATAAAACTTTTCTTCAACATAGAGTAGCAATTAATCATACATTAGTGTCAACATAAAGCATTTTGATCCATAGTTAAACATAGGACTGACTAAGATGAAAAGCAAGATTCAAATTGACGATAATGAAGTTATCATCGGTCAAAAGAATACTTGAAAATTTATTCAAAAGATGCCTATGTAAGCAAAGTTTGCCAAAATGCAGTCATTGATGTTGAAAATCAGCTCGACTAATAAAAAACATGTATTGGCACATTTTGTCAATACGTATATTGATTGAGTTAATTAGCGTAGTAGATTCAATGAGTAGTTTTTTTCGTTTTTCTACTTTCTGCACTATTCCACTTTTTATATAGGAGTGTTAGATTCGACGATTTTGTGTTATTTTTTAAATTGTATAGTCATGGCATATTGAATAACAAAACTGTTATAGCTATATTTGATCGTGTTGACAAAGTTGCTAACTGTAATGTACTACAAATCTATCATAACAGACATTAGTGTGCAGTGATGATCGTCTTTATGACCGTCATTTCTACTTGATATGCAGATGGGATATGTCTTGGTGCAATAATGATTATCCTACATGAGGCAAACTTACCCGTCGCAGTTAACAAGTTACTGCTATTATTGGTTGTTGTCGCTGTTGTAATTCCAGGATCATTTGGATGATAGTGATAATATGAAGGACTTGTACTGCTCTTATTGACAACACCATTATGATATTTTTCATAACTTTTACCAACCACAGCAGTACGTAATTCAGTAGTTAACGTACTACTGCCATTGCCAGTGACATTATTGATGACCGATGTAGGTGATGTCGTTACTGCAGTTGAATTGCCAGTACTCACGGTATTGGTTGTTTGTCGACCATTGCTTGAATTTGAGTTATAGGATAATGGCACTAATTTCGGACCCATTGGCAATGGCGGTAATCTTCGATTACTAACTTGTCTCGATGGCGACGACATCTTCCCTTTGAATGAGGAAAATTGAAGCCAATTTTCAAAGGGGATATTTCACACACACTACAGACTAATAAAATGCAATGGCAATTTCGAAGTCAGAAGATATCAATAGGTGACAAGTCTTTTGACGTCAATAAAAATCAACAACATCAAATTGACTCCTTTACTACTCACTGACATGGAATAATTTATTACACTGTAAATAGTAATCCATATTTATAACAGTAGGTAGAACAGTTTTTTTCCCCCCCCCCCCAAAAAAAGTGTGTTTTAATTCTCTTCTTCATCCATTAAAATGGTCGATTTTTTGACATACTTTGACCCTGTCATTAAAGTTACAGTAGTTGATTTCTACTTAATACTGACTGCAGTTACAGTGTAAGGTCCAACAGGGTAGAATCGACACAATACAGTTAAACAATCAATGGATATGATCCAATGGACAGTACTAGAATAATTTGCCCCCCTAAAAAAAAGGCATAACGTACCGAATAAAGTTGGAATGAAGTCACAGTTACTTTTTCTATTCTTTCTCTTTCTGTGCCCTAGATCTTCTCTCTTGCTCCAACTGTATTCTTTATTATTTATTTTCGTCATTAATTTTCGGCAGAGCCTTTTTCTCTTGCTGTGTGTGTAGGAGAAGGTTGCTGGCGCAATTTTTTTTTCTACTTTCCCTTTTCAACCTCTGACTAGAGTGACACCGCTATGTTGCGACAACCGCTCCTAGCGTCAATGCATAGTTGTGACCGTGGGGATGCGATCGATATGAAATGGACTGTCACACTTGACACTTGGTCTTATTGACCATCGCTAACTTCAATAACATTACGTTTATACAATGATACAGTATTGCAC
Source organism: Trichoplax adhaerens (assembly GCF_000150275.1). NCBI lineage: Eukaryota > Metazoa > Placozoa > Uniplacotomia > Trichoplacea > Trichoplacidae > Trichoplax > Trichoplax adhaerens. The sequence goes on along the minus strand of NW_002060944.1, from coordinate 6,261,062 downwards.
TAAGGCAGTGCTTTGGGTGGGTAGAGAGTACGACTGCGGCTGAGTAAAGACCCGCGACGGTATGTTAAAAGACGTGCTAGTCAGCGTGGGCGATGTTTGCTCACAACCATCGACGACTGTCATGTGAATGTCCATGGTTACGATCGCCACCGTCATGTAGTGTACCGTAGACGTCACGAGTCAGGAAGGACGGCATCAGCTCAGTACCGGCCTATGGCCTACAAAGAGAGAGTGGTATACCGTAGTACAGTACAGTATTAACCATCATACTGTACAGTGTACAGTGTACAGTACTACAGTCTCTACTTGTACTGTATTGTTCCGAGTGTTGGCAATGACTAACTCGTGTATACAGTATAGTACATGAATATCATTAATGTCTTCCTTTTCCCTTTATGATAATGTCTATGGACTTCTGAGACAAATACTTGTCTCAGAGATCTCTGCTAATGTTATATATATATTATACTGCAGACGATATATTGCACTGTAAACGTCCAAGTCCAGCCACAGTGACGGCAAGGACTACTGGTACAGTACTATACATACAAATCCTTGGCGACGATATGTGGTAAGAGTGACATCGCTTTTGCTAGCAACTTTCAATACACATTTAGTGATGAATCCTCTTCATCATGACTATACCTGCCGCGGCGATACAACGGCTAAGCATAGGCATGGACTACTACATCATACGTTAATCTGTATATTTGTTAGTAGCCCATAGCGTACGAATAGGTAAAGCGTTTCTATTACTCAACAATAAATCCAGTAATATTATTCTACGCACTAATAACTGTGTCTATCTTATACTACTATACAAAACCACAAATCACGGCTGAAATATCCAGTAGCAGGCGCATTATACACTTCTCTTGCATGGCGTTGCTATGCAAGAGAAGTACTACATAGTTGACGTCTACAACAGTGGATACTCTAACACTATCAACGGTATAGTACTGGAGTATTGTTCATACGAAGCAATCAATAGTTTTCCTACAATTCACTAGGAAGGCCAACTGAAAACCAACGTGGGCTGAGCTGCAATACCCGTTGCCTAGATACTACCATCAACATTGTTTCATGGTCATGGCAAAGCAAATCGGTATAGCGATTTTAGTTTCATATTCTAAACTCCACGTCCATTTCATAAATTTACGGGCCATAACCTAATAGAAATGAGCAGTGCTTTACCATTACGAGAATAGAAATGAGCCAAATTGGAGTCATTTTGTAAAATAGCTGATTGGATATATTTCCGGTCGCTTATACGAGTATACTATATCGGTGTAGTTCAGAAACAAAATTAACTGAACTTTAATTAGATTGTGCAATCATTGCTCGAGGCAACCATTCCATGGGATAGCTATAGAATTACCCTTAGTATTGATTAATTAGCAATAAAATGTGATCCATTCAATTGTAGGGTGTTAATGATATAGCTACAATACGAATATAGAGATATAGAGATATAGATTAATAGCGATCATAAATATCATGGTATTGAAGAGGAATATTGCTAGCTAATTAAACAGTTAGCAATGTTCATACTATTGATCCCATCCTTGATTCATAAGGCATTGCGTCAAATTTATTTATTTCTTTTTTCTTCACTTCATGATTACATTTAATCGGATTAAACATACTGGTATAACAAAAATCGATGATCGACCAATCTAAATACAAAATTGTCATCGTGACAAATATTGCTTTCAATAGGTTATTTCCTCATTCTATTCGCTGAAGAAATGCATAATACATTGTAAAGTATACAAGCAGCTGTGAATGAAATTTGTTAAAGTGGTGCTGCATAAAATACAGTAGAAGTCAGTTGGTTACTTATTCAATATTTACCTAACCATTTAAACTGAAGCATCTATTTTCATAATCAAATATGAAATATTAATAAGGATTTGTTTAACATTGTAATATCAGCAGTAAATTGAATGGTAGTTTTAACTATAAAAAATGATAAATAGTCCGTTCGAAAGGCAAAATTAAAATAAATTTAGCGTACATGCTCATATGTAGCTTCCTATGATATTAATAGTCAAACACCTACCTCATGATACCTTCGCGTACTTATATTTCAGTATATGAATACTACATTACTACGCGCAATTAAGACATACTAGCTACAACGTTGCTATCTTTAGGTGTGCAATATATTGTCACCATACCAACTTTGCTACTTCCTTGATTTAGATAATGGACTCAGGTTCAGCTATAGTATAATTGGATCATAAATAGAATAAGTTATAATTAATAAAGTTTTAAATTTAATCTTTGCTGGCATTCACATCACTAACTATAGCATTGAAGATCACAATGGCAAGCATGCTGTTGAACGGTTTACATCTACATAATATAAATTGATTCATATTATCCTTTACATTGCGCGTAGTAAGCTAATTGTAGCTATGCGACTAAATTGATATTCTATCCTATTTATAATTTGTATGAAACAGATATATCATACTTTAAGGTATAATAACATCATACATTTTATTTATTTTAAAGCTAACTGAAGTTATGAGACTGAATGATATCCGATGCTATCTATATTTCACCTAAGGAAATGGATATATCATACTTTGACGGATAGTATCATACATTTTACTTATTTTAAAGCAAGCCGTTAACTAACAATAAAAGGTTGTATTACGTCCTTGAATACAAAATTAATAAATCTTGTTAGGTAATTAAATTAAATTAGCAGTGGATTGTTGTATCGCTTAATTTAACTATTCATCCTCTTATATTAAATTATCAACCTTTGAATATACGTAATACTAATCTATTAGATAAAAGGGTAGTGTTTTTATGTACACATTCGTAGTGGAGTAAATACCACAGCATATTGATAACGGAGTTTAACCTCTTAGAATAACTGTATGATAAGAAAAATTTTGAAGGAAAAGTGAAATTATGGCCAGTGTTAAAAAGTAAAGAAATTTAATTAAATCGTACTCCCATGTTATGCCATTAGGTAACAAAACTTGCAGACAGTCATTTTTAAAGTGCTGTACTATAAATCAATAATTAATTGTAATGGATAAAATAGCTCATTAATCATGTTTGCTAAGAAAAAATTTTGTTTTGATGATGTGAGACTTCTTTACAGAATGTCAGTTTGATAACTAATATTGTGCACTTTAAAGACATTACAGGAAAAAAATAATTGCTTGCAAACTAAATTTAGATTCAAATTTATAAATATATTCGTTAATTGTAGCAAACAGAACTTAGTATGTCTACTCATATTTTATTGCATTATTCTACAGAAAATATTATTAATTACCACATAAATTATGGTACTATTACAATTAATCGAAAACATAGTCATTATTAAACCTTATACCGATCAATTGTATCAATGATACAAAAAATAGTGATATCACCTTAGCCTAATGTAATTACTGGAATCGTGAAGAATGTAGGGAAGGCATTTCCGTCTGCTGTAGGCAATATTAATATCAATAGTCAAGCATTTAGTTACATTTTATATAAATTTGGTGCTATTAATGTGCTACTGTCTTTAAAATTGAAATCGTTTTTCAGCTAATATTTACTTGTAAACAGATAGTATGACACTTTTCCTATCAGCTATTTTGAGGTATTATGAGAGTATAAAGGTCGAACTATTGAACTTATATTTTGTTTTCAGAGCGGCTAATATTATATACTTACATACATCTTTATACGTCATACTCCACATCGTTCTAATCATACAAATTAGGCAGTACGGAACATAGTGGTTTAGATATTTTCTGACATAAAATATTACCTTTTTTAATCAATTGTATCTAATATCAAAACTACTTAATCTAGAAGTTGAATTTCTTTTAATAAAGTAGAATTATGATATATCCGAGAAAACATCACCAAATTATTTTAAACCATCAGTTTATGATGTTAATAGACTACCTCACAGAAAATAATTGTGGGCATCTAATGGCTACTGAATAACCCGTAGTTTTCCTTTTTATCCAGACTTCGCTAACCTAACCGAATATTTCACTCTCTGTAGTACCATGATGTATTAATGTTGAAGATAACACTTTGAGACTAATACTGGACGGAATATAACAACATGATGAGCAAAAGATTATGTCCCTCAATTAATTAATAATCAGCGTTTACAACAATTACTGTGTATTACGAATGAGAGTGAACGCTCAAATTTTAACAAAGAATAGATTTCTAAAGATTCACAACTTAAAACAACAATAAGATTGGATGCATTTACTCCTGTAAATCACGACATCAGCCTTCAACTATAAGAACGGATGTTACTTTATTGAATTTATCAGTCACCATAAACTGGACAGTAAATTGTTAACTGTAGTAGATTACCATACATTTCTTAACCTCGTTATATACAGTAATATCAATTAATACAAAGATTGTCAGGATGTACTTATTATGATGTGAGGTTCTAAGCCTCCTTATCCTCAAAATTCTTAATATATTTAAATAAATTAAATTCCTTCTTATATTCTTCTTCGTCCCATAAATCGCTTAGATTATTCAAAATAGCTTTAACATTTTCCTTCTTTTTGCTCTCACCACCTTGCTTTGATTTACTTTCTATCGAATTTTCTTCAGTACTATATTTAAATAAGTCTACAATTTGATTCGTTCCCATAGACATCAAGCTGGCATTTTCTTGTGAAATAACTGTGTTAGCTATTTTACTCTTAAAATTTTGTAATCTACGAATGGTGAAAACGGCCATTAGACTCATATAGTATTTAATTATTTTCCATTCTGTTAAATTATTTACCCTAGGATCTTTTCTTCTAATGTGTTCCTAGTTATTAACCGATAAACATTAACAACTTTTTTCTGGCCAATACGATGAGCACGATCCATTGCCTATAGAATGCGATTCGTAAGGGGATGCGTATGTATTGTATCGTCTATTTTTATACCTAGGGAAACTAAATTTTGAGATAGATTACATAGTTACTGACCTGAGCATCAGCCATTGGATTCCAATCATGTTCAACAAATATTACAGTATCAGCCCCAGTGAGATTTAGTCCCACTCCACCCACTTTCGTTGTTAATAACATAACATCTATAGAGGGGTCTTTATTAAATCTGTCGTAGTAGACAACCCAAAAGTTTAAATTTTTATCAGTAGATTGTCCTGTTGAAGTTAACAGCTAACGAAATAAAGACTACGTTATAATAATTTATATGAATTTGTCACGTACCGTGATACAATTTCTGCCCGTTCTTTAATACTGACATCTCCACTAAGTTTGACATAGGCAACAGTCGAATCTTTATCCCTTAAAAATTGAGATAATCATTTATACAAGCGCAATATTCAAGCTGCAGTCGTAGCAATGGTACTAACTTAAATAATTTTTCTTCAACTAATTTCATCATAGCCTTGCTTTGAAAGAAAACGAGTGCACGATGTTGAGCCACGACAGGCATCACTGACACAGAAGCGACATTAGTAGTTGGTATGCCAATGCCGCATTCCAATAAAAGTTGCCTGTTGAAAATCACAGAGGTACCACATTGATTGTTTAATGCTTACAGTTGCAAATTTACGGAAGAATATTTAACACATACTTCAAGGCCATCAGCTTCGCAGAGTGCTGAATACTTGAGAGCTCTAGATTTTCTCTACTAAGCCTTGATGTTATTTCATAATACTGAGGATGCTTCTCGTTAAGAACGAGTACTGGATGGTTACAAATTAGTCTAAGATACTGTAAAGCCTATAAAAATAGATTCCAGATTGAGTATAGTCATGGAATTATAATTATATTGCTAAAATATTACCTGAAAGGCATGCATCTTTGAGGGTTCTTTTTTACTCTCTTCCAGTGACGACAGGTCAAGATCTAATTCATCTGTTGCTCTCGATTTAGTAAAGTTAGCATACAATTCCATCTAAAGAATGATGCAAAATTTAGATTGAAGATTTAGGCAAGCATTCTAAGGAATCTATCATACTTGAAGTCAACCATTTAAATAGAACAGTTACTTTTAACCTAAAGCATGACATGAAGCGCTAAAAGCCCTAAGTCGGACAATCTTATGAAGACAAAATAGTAACCTGTAACGAAGTCATTTCACAGTAGTAATCTTGTATAATTTTAGGAGGTAAATCCTGTAAAACATCTTCCTTCATACGCCTTAGAATGAATGGTAAAACTTGTTTGTGCAAAGATTCAAGAGCTAAAACACCTATAAAAGTGAATAAGAATTCATTACCAAATCGTAAGTGAAAAAATAGCCAGGAATAAGGAAAAACTGCTACGCACCTGCTTCTTGCTCTTTTGAATTAGCTTTTGCATCTCTACTCGATAAGATCGGTTTACTATATTTAACATTAAATTGTTTTTCTGTTCCAAGATAGCCGGGCATAAGATAATCGAATAGCGACCATAATTCCAGAACATTATTCTGTAATAAATACAAAATTATAATATTACAGTGCAAAATTACAAGGACTTAATAACCGTTACATAAAAACCATTGACTCCTTATTCAGTCATCTTAAGAAATACTATTAATGACCTGTATCGGTGTTCCTGTCAAAATTAATCGATGCTTGGCATGCACCTGTTTTATACATCTTGACAACTGTAAAATTGAATCTCAAAACTATTACACTCTGTCAGTTACATTTATTTTAATTTAACAAATAAGAATATCTAAATTAATTTCATTTAATACCTTGGTTTTACCATTTTTTATAATATGACCCTCGTCTAAAGCACAATAATTCCAATTCCTAGACCTGCAAACAAGACAGGATGCTTATAACAGAAATGTACAAAGGCTATATTTACTTTTCTATCATATCTATACGCCGAATAAAATGTACACTATCATTACTTACGTAAAAAAGTTTGACTCGTTTCTTACAATATCGTAAGATGAAACAACCAAAGTTTTCGAAGTGACCTTCTTCTTCAAGCTGCAAAAAAAATAGAATATTTTGTATCTTTAATATGGATTCTGACATCGTATTCATTTCCTTCCATTTACCTTTCACGTTCTTGCGGTGTACCGATGAATGGTAGAGGGGACATAAGATTTGAGCCGCAGAATTTCACAACCTCATCACACCAATGATATACTACCGTTGGTGGACATATAACCAATGATGGTAGTGGCCTACATTCTGTTTTTTTATCCAGCTATAGTACATACGTATATAGATAACAATCATAGTTTATTAACAAAAACGGATGGTTACATAATTTTAATTTGGCCACATGAAGCCAGATATCGATAAAATTTTAGAATTCAATTTACCTTGTACTTGGCGTCAGTTGTCAAATGATCACTAACGATCATGCATAAAGCCTGTAAGGTCTTTCCAAGCCCCATATCTAAATGAGATAGAATGAAAAGTTACTTTCCTCTAGCTAAAAATTCGAAATAAATAGGTTTAATGCACCAAAAATTCACCGTCACACAGGATGCCGTGTAGATTGTATTTGTTTAAAAAAGCAAGCCAATTTATACCGTCCTATTAATGCAATAAAGAATATTAATATTACAAGTTAATATCAATAAATGTATACCCTGACAGATGATATATGATGCTTGATATCTATAAAATCAACCCGCCTTTTGGTATTTGCGAAGATCTGCTTTAACTTGAAAAGGAATAGAATAACTATTCAGTTTGCTAGTATCTTGTAACTGTTCAAGGAAGATCCGATCGTTTTTCTTTTGCTTAATCGTTGCTTCATCCATACCGACAGGGTCCTGTGTACCAGCCTAGAAGTTATTATTACAAAGATAAGTTATAATGAATCTCATACTATTAGGTTGATTTGATATCTCAGACATACACACCTCCAAAGGCATCAATTTAATCAATGTAGCGAACGAATGTGATGCCATCTGTCTTACTGATTCACACCGATCACTCATTCGGCTAAGGACGGGGATGACCAATAAAACAATATAAGGCACCACTCCAATACTCAGTTTATCAATTACGTCTGGTGATTAATAGTTAAGGGACGATTGTCGACAAACGTTAATTTTTATTTTTAAAAGCTTTTCTACTTCTTAGTTATGCCATAAGTGGCAATTATATAAGCACTCAATAATCTATTATGAAAGCGTGGATACTAGCTATAACTTCTATAGACCCTTCCCTAAAAGCATCACGTTCAGTATCACCAAGCGCTGGTATGATTTTTTTAATTATCATATCCATGACTCCAACCAAATCCAGCGTTGCCAAAACAGCTAAGCAGCGAGCTGCTAAATGTCGCACAGCTGTATAGGGAAAAATCGCACAGTGCAAGATTTGTTGATACTGCGACCTCAAGACCTTGACATTGATTTAAAATTATACATGTTGATTAATTTCGAAAAAAGATTTGGACTAATGAAGGAACGAAAGCCAATTTTACCTTTTCATGTAAAGAAGCATCAATCGATGGTGCCAGCACTTCTAGTATCTGAAGTGCTATTACAATTTTTTGAGATGCAGCATCCTCTTTATATTTGGTAAAATCTAACGTGCGGTTGCAATTATGTTTCAGTTATATTAGCTTCAGCAATAATAGTGCGTTAATCTATAAAGTTCAGCTTACCAAGTTCGTGTAAAGCATCTTTTGGAGACATTAAAGGAACCATTAAATGATTTGAACAGAACGGCAATTTCTCAAATAGCGATCTACCAAAGTACCGCGCGATAGTTGTCACTGCTCGCTCCGCTCCTATTCTTTGAATCTGAACTTGATTAGACTATAATTGAATTTAAAGTGAATACAATCATGTTATACGCAAATATATCGTAAATAATTTATTGTTACTTGAACAACTCAGTTATTACATCTTTATCAGCGAAATTCAACATTGGTAAATCAATCGCAGGAGAAGATACATTACAGATCTTGGATGACTTTCTTCCTGTACCAGCAGTTAGTACAGCATCCTGTAATAAATTCAAGTGTATATGTACTTTGCTACCGATCAAAATTTATGGAAGAATAAATATAGTACCTTATGTTGATTAAATAATGTTATAATTCCTGCTTCCTTGTTACATGTAAATGAAACATCAAAGGGACTAGCGGTACCAGGAGAGATTGGAGTACTCGGCTTGCCGGTTACAGGTGATGCTAGTAAATTTTGAAGAATCCAAAAATTTGAAACATCTGGAGTTTTACTCGGATCCGTACACAAAAGACTACAGAGATTTTTGAATATTTTGGGGTTCGGACATGGTAATCGGTTAATGCATTTTTCAAGCAATAAGGATATACTATTTGCTGCCTTCATCTATTTTTGATAAGTAGACATAGAAAGTAAAAGTAAGACTTTATGAATAAACTAAAAGAATTTTTCTAATGAAAGAAGATGTCAGCAAGTAATATAATTACTGTGCGTACTTGAAAAAGTTGATTATCTTCTTTCTTTATAGAATCCATTAAAGGTCTTACGATCGGATTGAATTTTTCCGTCAATTGACCCCAAGCGATCAAAGCACCAGCAATAACACTTTCTACCCTAAAAGGGAATAATATCTTTAACTAATGACAAGCTCTTCTTGTATGATATCAATGTAACAAAAGTCATCGTATTACTTTGTTCGCCATCTATCCATCATTAATTTTAGATCGTTTATGACTGGAACTAGTGCTTTAACTTTGCTGATAATTTCCTAAAGATCCAATGATACAGTCAATTATACTAAGGGAGACGGTTTAATTATTTTTCATACGAAAAGTAAAACATATTGTCACCGTTTGTGAAATAATTATTAGTTGTTTTAAATGTAAAATTTACTTACCTTACTGCTTTTAGCCTCACTAATAGCAAAATTGCAAAGGCGTATCGCCTCATCAATGGTAAACTCCCTATGGATAAATTCATAAGAGTATAATAAATTAATGCTAATAACTATCACTAATTACTAACAAAAATTACATATCGCAGATTTAGTAACAGCAATAAAAACAAACCCAGCAGGTATCTTTATTCTATCTCTAAAGCCAGCTCTAACGAGATGTATAGCTACAGCCTAAAGCGTCCCGAAATTATTTAAAATATCATTATAAGTTGAAATCACGCTATCAGAATTGAACTAATATGAATTACCTTGGTTCCTGTCTGCATACTATCATTCATAGTGAATAATTCGTCATAGATGCCAGGCTCTTGATTTAACAATAACGCCAATTTATTTGTAAGGGTTCTTGGGAAACATTTTTCCTACATGGTTGTAAAAGTTGCACTAGTTAGACCGATCAAAGAATTATAATATAAATCTTAGATTTATTTGCGAGTAACGCTGACATACCAAGTCGCTATTGTATTCCTTGCGTGCAATAGACGCCCAATCGTAAAGGACTAAACTAGTACACATAATATTCACGGCAGAATTGGTATTCAACGCACTCATTAAGAATTCATTTAAAATACGATAGGACAGTGAAGTAGAATTTAGTTTCATAATATGACAGCATAAATAGCCCAGTGCCCTAAATTAAAAAAATCGATTTAATAAAATGCAAGCTAAACTATAAATTGCTACTAGAATAATATCAAACAATGATAATAACAATTTCGACAATACAGCAGAACTGATTTAACAAATAATATTATAATGATTACCTGGAAGCACCGAATCGAGCTCTTGTATCAGCATTTTCGATTGTTGTTGGATCATCAGCAGAGATGCAACCTCCAATAAATGAATTTATGGTCGGTTCAGATTCTTTCGTCGGGAGTAAAACATGACCTTCAATGTTTTGCCTCTGTCTTGTCATAAGCAAGTACAACCAAGTATTAAGGGATTTTTCACACGAAAAGTTTAGGTCAGATAAAGAGCAATGCATAAGAAACGACCGCCAAACCTAATTTTTTTAATTTACAATTAGACATATCATTAACAATATGTAGAAGTCAAAATATGCAATATGATATATATATACAGTACCAATACTTACATCTAGTAACATATCAAATATTTTAATATTACTTTCTAGGATAATTCTCTGATAAAGAAAACGAAGCGTCTTATTTATTATATCAGGTGTCCATGAACACTGGGCTGGAGGTTCGCCTGATAATTTAATAGAAATTTATTAATAACGAAATCTTACCGTACGACATATGGAATACTATCAACTGCGAATTAATTAGAATTATTATAATTTCGTCCTTACCATCAATATCATTTGATTCTAATAAGGTTCTAAGCGTATCAAGTGCAGCCTCACGAACTGATGCTACCGTATGTGACATTGGCGGCCAAAGACTTGGGACTAATTGATGGAAAGGTTGTAAGGATAAGCAACCTGCTTTTACTGCTCTTAATGATAGTGACGATAAAAGTGTCATGATACTGCTAGTCGATGTTGTAAGATCATCAAGATTTTTAACGCTATCCCATAGAATATTAAGTATAGATGTAATCTGAAAGAATTTTAATGATAAAATATCAATAACTGAAATAATAATTATACTAGAACTACAATAATTATAAATTAAATCTACCTTGTTTGGAAATGTTTCAATTAAGTGTTGCGTTACGGGTACCAAAGTGTCGGCAGCAACGGCTTTTACATCATCATTATGGTCCTTTAATGCTTCAAGAATTGATGGTAATATAGACGGAAGAACTTCCCTTACTATGGACTAAATAGAAATTATATTGTAGGTATTGATTAAATATTGAAATTTTCAACTATTTTAATAGTAAACATATATTTTTTGTAACGTATATATATGTATACCTGTTTAACCGCTAATAAATACTTAATCCCAAGTAATCCACCATGTCGTGCTTCCCAATTCGAATGTTGCTGCATAGATAGGCACAAATGTAAAATTTGTTTAGCATTGTCTTCACTCATGTGGTGTATAGCTGCCCCTAGAGTTTGAGCACAGGTTTCCCGGACAGGAGCTACAACCTATATGATTAAGATAGATATATATATAGAACTTGCCGTTTACCTCAGCATTTCTAAGAATATATATTTCTCTACCTCATCCGAAGCGAAGTCGCCAAATTTATCAAGTGCTAGAACGCAAACGAGCTTGAGTGCTAGTTTTGACAACCAAGTTGCGTTTTGAAGTTTTTGCTATAATAATATGGGAATTAATAAATCAGGCTATAGGCCTTTAAAAATGACTTTAACGAGTCAATCGGTTGATAACTTCATTGCTAACCGTTTCTATAGGGGCTTCATTTGTATAACCGGCTCTGATTCCATGAAGTTTAATTATTTCACGTAAACCGATAGCCGCACCCTGTCTTACCTAAGTTATAGCCAATGTTGTTTTGACTGTTAGTAACTGTGAACAACATTCGGTATAAAATGAAACAGACAGTATACAGTACTGTAAAATTTTCTTTCTATCAATTATGACGAGAAAAACTGATGACAAACCTCCCATTCTACATTAAATAACTCTTTCACTAGCTTATCGCAAAACCACGCAAACGGCCATTTACTTTGAGGCTAATGATATTGGTATTACCAAAAAAATCAGACGGTACATGAAATACTCGTGTAAGTATAAAGTATAAAATATTAATATCCATATTGGCAAATATGCAATAGATACGCTAAAATCAGATATATTGCTACCTGATCTTTAGTTATTATAGCCTCTCTATCACCCTTGACTACCTGTTCCATCCCTTCCATATCTACTTTTAAATGCCTAGTAAATGAGTTTGATAATAATTAATAGTATTGTCCTTGATATCTTAATTTATGCTTAAAACAAAATTAGTAGTGTAACATACATTTTTTTTGCTACTGGTAGCTCGGCAACTTCATTATCGGCTCTTCTCTTTAGTGGTGCAATAGGAAAGTTATCTACTACTAAAGCTGCAGTAATTTCTTGTTCGATAATTTTGAGTGGGCTCCTATATACCTAATTTTAATTGTGTGATAATGGCATTAAATCACTATTTTAATCTTATAATTTTAGATTATTATCTAATGATCACAGCTATTTCGTTTAATTGATGTAAGATACTACGATTGATAGGTGAAGCTGAGATAAAATGTCAACTCGCGCGGTTAGTTCACTATAATATGTATCCATGTAGAAGAATAAGAGTATGACTAACTCGTCCTGATAGTTCTTCAGTAGAATGGAGAACTAAATCTTTATCGTCAAATAATTCTTCCGTACCAAATACATCTAAGTATAAACAACGGAGAAGAATGTAAAATTGTTAATAAATATACAGAAAAAGTGTATTATTTTAAACCTTACTAAATATACTAAATATTATATAATTTTCTATAAGCATACTATTATTATTTAATACATTGCATACTTATGTGGATATTTACCCTGTGGTGCTCCTTTAATAGTAAACACCTTCTTTAACGCTGTTTTCTGTTCGGCAATTTGCTGACTGACTGGTATGTCTTTACTTGTTAGTTGTTCACTTTCATTATCGTGGACAGATGATACCATAACAGAAGCAGATTGCATTACACGAGTCAAGTTAAATTTATCGACATTGACTCCCTTTACTTTTGGTAATGATGTACCTGTAACAGCATGTAAAAGATTTGAATAAGCAAATCTACATATCGTAATCAGTAATGAGATGATTAGGGATATATACAATTAGTAGGATGTTATATGACGTAAAAAATCAATACACAAAGCTAGTCGCTATGGTGTAACCAGGGTTATTAAATTCGCTTTTAAAGCAATTCTCCTTAAAATGTCATTTTCATTTTGTATATTTGTTACAGATATTGTAATTTTAGCATGATTAAAGATTGAAGTTAGTCGCAAAGTAGCTTCCTTCGTTGATTGCCTTATAAATAATTACTTCGAAACGATAGAAATCAGATATATGAAGGCTCAAGTATACTTACTGTTACGACAATTGAAACTTGGATTCCACAAAGGTACATTTTTAGCAATTGCTTCTACAGCTTCGCCTGCAGCGATTCTAGTATCCCAATTTTTTTTGGTAAAATAAACAAATACCTAACAGGTAGATTTATAATACTTAGAGAAGGTATAATTTGGGAATAAATAAGTCGAAGATATTTGAACCAATTTGATTAGAAACATGCTATTAGTATATTGGATCTATTCCAATGATAGTGATTTACAACTTATGCGAATATTCATATGTATAATTTAGAATTTTTGTTAACGCAATACATCATTGAAGGAGTACTCTAAACTTTACTGAATTGAGTGGCCTAACTGCAGATATGTTATTGTCAATTTCATCTTCAACTTAGCAGAGTGTTTGCATCACGATCTAGCAGCTATTCTCATATATTTGGTATAATAGAATACAGCCATAAGTGTGGTACCTCTGTTATTGTGATGTACGATTTTTAGTATTTTTATGCTTGTCTATATCATTTTCCAGGCACTCTACTTGTTGATCGCTATTCACATCCAGAATATGAAAGGAAATATTGTACTCAAAATACACTGTAAATAGTAGCAGTATCTATTCGTCTAGTAATACACATATAACTTTATTATAATGCATTTATGAGTAAAGTAGTTAAGCATGACTATATTGAACTGTATCCACGCTTAAAGATATAGATATATCTATCTGGTAAACGTTACTAGGTATGCCCTTTAAAATAAGTGCACTTGACGCATCAAACAATTGTGCATACAGAATCATCAAGTTAATTACTGCACTGTACTGTACAGTACACATTATGTCATGATGTAATTGCTTGAACGGTATTTTGATGCTATTAGGGTGTACTTATGATAAAGTTGAACGTGTTCACTGTAAATGGTTTGCACATTCTGAAATGAGAATGACTTTAATCTAATTCTCATGATCAATTTACGGCAATTTCATAAATTTCTATACTGTCCATATTGTCATTTTATAATAATAATAATAATAATAATTATTATTGTAAAGCGTTGAGGAGGCAGGCGCTGAAGGGTCTAATGTTACCGCTCACTACAGTACTTGACTGTACAGTACTGTACTTGAGAATAAAAAACACTGTACTGTACTGTACTGTATTGTAACGCCCAGTACTGTACAGGTTACAGTACAGTGTACTGTATGTACAGTACTGAAGACTGTGGTTTGACTTACTTTGTTGAGCAAGTTGTCTAGTTCTTCCGGATGAAGTTTTACTATATCTCCTAGCTGCACCGCTGCTGCTCGCTTAATCGCTGAATGAGAACCACTGTCGAGTAAGATTAATAACCTGTCTAGCCTGTATAAAATTGAAGCCACAACAACGATGTTAACACCAAAGCAGGCAGATACGATGACAAGTTCAATGATACAGTGGCAAGTTATCACAGTGAAATACTTTCAATTTGGAAAGGTAGAGGTCGAAATGGATATGATTAAAACTGTTCAATACTCTCCATAAGATGATATCAACATCATACTGTACAGTACCGTACACTATTGTAGTACCATTAGAACAGAACAAAGTTGGCGTTTTGCGAAAGTCATTCAGAATTCTTCTCCTACTAATCCTTATTTAACTTAGAATAAAACATCATTTCTAAATGATCGCTTAAATACCTAGTATCCATTGCTTCTCTTTGAGTGGATAAAGTAGAAATGCTTGAATTCAACCAATTTCCAATAAAAAGCTAGTGTTGGTAAATGTATCCAAGATGCCTTTCTATTTCTAAAATCGATACAAACTATAATATTGTGTTTGTGTCAGGTAAATGCAGCATTATTCTAATACTCATTCACTACTTTGGACAGTGTACTTGAACGTTTCTTGCTAGTAAGAATCACTGACAATTCATTATAGAAACCTACGCTCTAAACTGATGTACAGTACGTTCGCTTACTGCTGTCAATGCGGTAACGCTACAAGTCAACTTGGATAGGTACAGTCTTTTACGGCTATGACTATAAACTACTATGGAGTGCAGTCAAGACTCACTAGCGGCGACGGCGTAGTACAAGTGCGTAGAATGCGGAGTTCGAGTGTCAGTGCAGAGTGGAGGTTTGTATTTATATACCATCCATCGACATAACGGTGGCAAACCTTCTACAGTCCTTTGACGTCAGTGCAACTTGTCACGTGCAGATACTGTACCGTCATGGTACCGTACGGTTACAGGGAATGACTTTTGCATAGTTTTCCAAATACTGGTCTGTTGACTACAGTAGTGGGTCTTCTACTGTACTGTGCACTACGCTACAGTACGGTAGAAGATGGGGCGTAATCATGTTGCATCATGTACAGTACTGTACACTGTACTGTACAGTATCATCCATGCTGTACAGTGTACAGTACTGTAATATTCAATACTCAATATGATATGATTAATTGATCGCGCACTGTGAGTCTCGTTGTGACTTGTGAGTGTGACTTTATGAGTAATCCAGTCACTGTACAGTACAGTAGTAAATAAATAAATACTGTACAGTACTGTACTGTACTGTACAGTACAGTAAATACAGTACAATGTACTGTAAATCAATCAATGGGGAAATACTGTACAGTACAGTGTACAGTACATTACAGTACTGTACAGTATTGCAAAACTCGTAAAAGAACAACTTACACTGTACAGTACTGCACTGTACTACTGTGGCCCAGAAAGGAAACGCATGCGGGCACTATTGCGGTGTACTGTACAATACTGCACAGTTTAGTGTACAGTACTGTACCCTAACCCTAACCCTGTTACAGTTGGGTCAAACATCGTAAAACCTTGCGTGTCCCTTCTGGGCCACCGTAACGTACAGTACTGTACTGTCAACTGCGCCAGTCTAAAGTACCGTACAGTACAGTACTATAACCCTAACCCGAACATTAACATGTACAGTACTGTACTGTACTGTACACTACTTTAAAATTAGAATTTCATATAATTTCAATCATCGGGAAAGACTTATGAGACACTTGATACAGTATGCGCAGTAGCAAGGACTGCTAAAGAAAAAATTTCACCCTCCCCCCCCCCGTTTTCCTTCAAAACTTCCCTACCGTCTAAAAAGACCGGGGACGTACAGTACAGTACAGTACTGTACATTAGACATGGTTTGACATACCGTACAGTATCTACAAAAAATCCAGAAATCGTCCAATCTCACGCGGTGCAAATTAAATCAAGCAATCGCACGGCGATGGTGCAGGACACAAATTTGATTCGCGCCACGTGAGATTGGACGATTTCTGGATTTTTTTTTAGATATGTCAATACATGTCTAATGGATCAGTAGGACAGCTTAGACGAAGTGTACAAAGTAATTGATGCAAAATGGTTAGGGCTAATGCGCAGGAATAGTCTGTAATGGGGTACCTTGAGCTATCTAATACTGAGAAGTACAGTACATGTCATGTTTAGTTTCTTTTGAAAGACCGTACAGTAAGTACCTCCATGTAGCCTTCTGCTGACATTCAATCTTCAATCTGCTGTCGAGTCTGCATAGTCTGCGACTGCACATTGCACACTTACTTTTCTCATTTTCTTATACCATACAGTGTTCACTGTACAGTACTGTATAATATCGTATCTCTATGAGAAATTCTAAATGTCAGTAAAGTAATGATAGTACTGTATGTACATCAGGGACTTCCAAAATGTTTCATCGTACAGTGTTCTGTATTGTACAAGCATACATGAAATTTTTGTTGTTAAATATCCTTGAAGCACAGTAGATGTAATAGGATCGCGAATTGTACGGTATATGTCATTTGACCTATTCAGATTCTTTCAGATGATGATCGGGATAATAGACTTTGTGGGACGAAGGAGCAGTCGTATGCATGATGTACACTTCATTCATTTGCGGCCACATGTTATTTTTAACCAATTGTGATAGAGAGGGACAGCATTGGACGAGTCTCCCAAAGATAAACTATGAAAATTTTTTGATAGCCAGTTGATACCCGTCTCTAGTTCTGTGACGCTGTACTGTATGTGGTTCTCAAATAGTGTTAAGATCAACTTAA
>NW_002060944.1:6113432-6243094 GCF_000150275.1 Trichoplax adhaerens | reverse complement strand
CCCCGGGGGGGGGGGGGGGAAATGGCATATCTATAACGTCGTTTTAGGCCAGATGATTCTTCCACCACGTATCTTCGTCACTTATATGTTTTTGCTTGTTAGCATCAATTTTTCGGTGTAGAAAAACTCTCATTTTTCTCTCTACAGTGTGCAGACAGTAGCAATGTCTTCGACTGCAGATGTATTGATTTTTGCTCACTGTATCGGGTACTGACGAATTCATAAACGCTTATATAACATTTAGTTTGAAATCTTTCAACAGCAACTGTCACGAGTTCACAACATACGAGTGGCCTACCCTCTTATTGATTTGATGCTGTGGTCTGTCAGAACTAGTTATGTCAAGTAGAAACTTAATTCGATCAAGAATATGTAATAACATCCGATTTACTGTAGATTCACTAATTTCGAGTCTTTCACGATTATACAAAATTTGTACTTAGAAGAAATGTAATGACAGTGACTGCAAATTCCTTATTCGATCCTAAACACAAAGTACCAATTTCGCTCAAGGCAATGAAACAGTTCAAGACAGAAATTAGAAAAGAAGCAAAAATTGCATATTAACTTGCCCTATTTTTCCTCACTGTTTAAAGTACAGTATTTTGCTAACTTTGCAATCACTTAAAGCTATAGCGATCGATAAGATATCGCAATTTGCATCCGTAATTACAGCTAATCGCATCTTGTTCACTCGTGTCGTGAACTGGTATAGCTAGAAATTGAAAATTGACTATTTTCTCATGTCATTCTCTTTTTAACGAATATCCATAGTATAGAATAATCCTGTTGCATAGTACTGACTGCCAATAAGATAATGCGATTTCCATTTGAAATCTCAGCTAATTTCATCTTGTTCACTCGTGTCGTTCACTAATATAGCTAGAAATTGAAAATTGACTATTTTGTCATGCCATTCCTTCTTTTAATGAATAAACACACATATTAGTATATGTTGCATGAAGAAGTACTTTACCTTACCGTAAGTCGCACAAGGAAATATCTATCTTGTATATCTTTACTATCCTTACTGGTAGATGCCGCAGTTGTTAACAACGGTATCATTTTACCAACATGTAGCCGATTATTATAGCTTGATGAAATAAGAATTAGAAATCACACCTTTATTATTATATATAGGCATGTAAACAAAAAATACACGTAATTGGGAGATGTTATATATATATATACTGTATAACTTATAGTAGAACTCATTCTTCTATGAATTCCAGACGGCGTCTACTTTAGATACTATCACTATACCGTATTTGTGAAAATTATCTACATTCGTCTTCCATTTCATTTAATATGATAACCTTCGTCGTTTTATTATATATAATGAATATATTTGCACAATACTGTATATTTTAACGATATTTGTTTCCATATTTACATAAAGAATTCTTGATTTAATGGAAGGACACACATACATTTGCTGACACGTTGTCATCGCACTTTTCCTACCATCGTAAACATAAAATGCATTTATTGATATATACGATATTATGTACGTTGGTAACTATTTCAACACAGAATTTGGACGTGATAGCTTTAATAATTATAAACTTCATAGAATAAATAGAAGGAATAGCATAGCAATTTAGTAAATATTACTCCATCATTAAAAGGAAAACTTGTTAATAATAACGTACGAATTGTAACTATTAATAACGAGAATTCTAAACATCTACAGTACTGTTGTCCACATAGACTTTATTTTGTTAAATTTAAAAAGTTGTAGTCAATCTTGAATTATTTCTATACTACAATAGAAAAGGCTGAAAAGCTCTTACAGTCATTTTGCAGCAGTTATGAAAATACTAACCTTGATTAACTGCTGTGCTATACTTTCAAAAATTACTTTTTTGCTGCGAAAATATCAAACGAAAAACATACCAAAATATATAATTATATTACGCGTTGTACCTTTGAAAGCTTTTTGCAACTTATTAGAAATAAAAGCTGGAAAGTTTTAACCCGTGGTTATTTTTGTCCTAGATTATATCTTATAAATTGCTGCCGTAATTTCGAGCGCTTAAATCTGAAACAAAAGCCAGTCAATAGGGACAATGTTTTTCCATCAAAAGTATCCTGTGTGAAGCTATAAATTGCTTGCAAAAGCAAAGCCTACAGAACAATTCTTCCATAAACTATGACCGATCGATAGGAATATAGAATTGATCATCAATAAGTGCTTGAGAATAGTAAAGGTGGGTAGTTGCATTTAATTAATATCCTGAATAATTCTTCTATAAATCGTGACCAACGGATATGAATAATATCGATCATCAAAAACCCTTGAGTACAGCACAGTAAAGGTATGTAGTTGCATTTAATTAATATCCAATATTTGTTAGAAGATGCGCTCAATTCTAGGGCAAAATATAAGATACCAAACTGGAATATAATTTTACCGTTATACATTTATAGACCAAGCTAAAAATTCTCTTTATTATTGTTGTAAATAACGCTTTAGTTCGCGATATTGAAATATAAATTTATAACGTAATTATTTCTTGAAATAAGTAGTGACATGCTTAGTTTCATATCATCAGCAGTCATTATTTATTAGAATATAAATAATACGGTAGTAATGGAATTCAATCTCGACAATAGTCAATACGATCAAAGGTCGGGATCTTAGTAACTAATCGACTCATTACCAATCAAATTTAATTTAGTTCTATGTCTTATCAAAGTATGACTTCTGGTGAAATTAAGAAATGCAATAAGACTGCCTATGAAAAATGACAATGCTAAATTGATTTTAAAAGTAAGTATCATTTTTCATATTTTAAAGCTGGTTAATGCAACTTATTTCATGTCATGAAATTATTAGGAAATAAGTAATGAAAATATAGTTATTCTTCGAGGAGGTTATTTTCAGAAAGAGTGAACAATAATCTGCTATGAATGTTTGACAGTTACTAAGAACCTCAATAATATCGGAATACTACTTAAATTGATGTTCGTCATGTAATAAAAATATTATCCTTACCATCAATCAAAACTTATGAAAAGATAAAGTGACATTAATTGCCAAGTGTAATGATTCAATTCTATTTTTATGATCTTTATAGACTAAAAGAAGAGTTATAATGACTTCTTAATTAAGTTGGCAAATAACTGATATCGAACTTATACATTTATTAGAAAGGTAACCTTTAATTGCAGGTTCTATTAGTAATAAATACGTTTAATTTTATTACCAGAAGCTGTCGTTACGCATTTATACAACTTTTTTAGTTAACCAGCAATTCCTTGAAAAATTTATTTAATTTAATATTCTACTCATAAGTATACCACTTTAGATTTCAATCAACTGAAGAAAATAATGATTACATCAAAGCCATTAAGTATGCTCCTGTACCATAAAAATGATCGAAGACTATTGCTGTTATGTAAGCAAATATCATAAGAGCATTGGTATAATCTAGCTATTTTTATCTAATCTGGTTTCAGAAATTTAAATTGTCTAGTCACTCTAGCATTATAACAATATTACATTATTTTTCTCTTAACCCTTGAGGAAGTTTCAGTCACGTCTTCTTGACTCACAATAGGATGTGATAAACATGTAAATTTATCAAATAAACAGTAGCTTTTGCAGGATAGGTAAATTGAAAATCATGATTTGAATGATTGCATACGATTTGATAACATTTAAAATCGTAGTATTTGCTTCTAAACGATTTTTATAAACTATTATTAGTATTTTTAGTGCTAAATTTCTTCTACACGGATTGAATACTATGTTACCTTAAATTAAATGTAATTGCGAAAATGATGAGTAATGTCATTTTTTAGTAGGAACTATTACTAATTACTGAAAATATAGCATTTTCTATTCAAATATAAGGATACAGAACTGATCGATATATTAATTGGAAGCTATTATACATAGATTTTATTTTCAATTACAAAGCGCCGTTTATCCTATTCATTGGTCGTCTTATTAATAGTGTTAACAAATCGTAAATCTTATTTCCGTTGCTTTTAATTATTTTCAAGATCTATTCTCTGTACAAAACCACTTTTGCTCATATTCCTAGACAGACTACATCCTCACAATCCTATGAAGAGATAATTGACAACCTTTGCTCGCTATTTGATTGACGCTATTCTATACTATCAAGGCGACATGAAGTCAATATTGCCTGGTTATCGTTAGCTATTGATTAAGTTACTAGTATTGGAGATGGTCTGGTTTTTATCACTACTTGTATGTTAAAATTGTAATTCTCACGTAACCTTGACCTGCTGTATATATGACAGCTAATTTGGATAATTATCAATAGTTAGTTCGAGTAGTATTACAATATTAGGCTAGAAGAGATTATTTTACTGAATAAGCTATACTATTAATCTTGTAAATATTGCAATCAATAAGTCATTTAGTTGTAGTTGCCAGTCACTAATTTAATCATTTACTATAAGATGATAAGGTATAACCATGAAAGCTATATACGTAGAGTTAATTCAATGGATTCATGTTTATCATCTATTCTAAATGCGTTATCCATCTACTTGATTGAAGGGATCGAATTAGATCATAATCACTGCAATCAAATTGCCTCCTATATTTTGTTAGCGTGACCTTGAATTAGCAAGGCAAAATCAAAGTGATGCACCTGTCAAAATTAATCATCTCCGATAAAGTCGATTGACAATGTATTGAATTCACCAGTGACTATGTTTAGTAGTACATTTTATTAGATGGTGTAACAATCAATAATGCTTTGAAGAGAATAGCAAAATATCGACAATACGATTTAGAACTAAAAGAAATAGTTTAATACTTTAATTAATTAAGATGTAAGGTATAATAGAATAACCATGAAAGACAAAATAGCGCTAAACATGATGTATCTTTGAATCAAATTGTTACTATGACAATAATTCAATATTTTTTAAGATACAATATATGTATAGATTTCATTGACTGATCTTATTTTTCTTTTGGATTATCCTGATTCTTTTATTTGATTTAAATGCTTCAACAATAACTAATAAAACTTTATATCAGCTATCAGCCTGTGTCTAATGGTTTTAATTTTAATTGAAAATACTAATAAGCGTTCCTATTAAACCTTTCTAATGCTGTCATTACATTTTCTGTCTACAAGCTTGAAGAGTAACACTTTCAACCATTCATTGAAAATCACGCTATATTATTAACTTTATGCAAGATTGCTACCGGTAAACTATGCTGATTTGCGGCTAAAATTGGGCTAATATTCACAGTATATTTTTATTTCTAACTAAGTACACAATTACTACTTGATTGAAATTAAAATTATTAAAATTAAATATACTAAAGAAAGATTTTATACTCTATTTCTAATACTATCTCGTTTGGTAGAATTTAAATCTTAACAAATTCGAACTATCGAAAAAACTTTGCTATTTTGATGCAATCGAATCATTAATATTAATAAGAAAATATTAAAACATTGAAAATATATTAAAATTTTAAAGCTATTGAGAAGCATTCATTTATTGCACTTCTTGTAGATAGTTGATTCTCTTAGATACATAGAGTATATAGAGTATATTGTTAACATTTTAAAGTAACATGCAGAAATTTAATGAATAATATCCTTTTATTGAATGATATACTACTGTATTAATTTTAATTGATTGTGGCAGATAGAAGATGTGAAAAGGGTTGCTATCTTCCATGTACCGTCTGCTATCGGATACTGGTATTAGTAAATATTATCAAATGATATAAACTATGGTATGTTTTTTCAAAAATAAAGCAAAGACTAGGTGTAATATCATTATTGTATTACTAAATGAATAGCCAAATATAACTTAAGTCTTATTTGTTCTAGTGGAAGACCAGAACAATATCTGAAAATGCATTGACAATTTTTCGACTATGTTGTTGCCTATACCGCAAATGACTCTATTTCCTAAATGTAAGATTGACATTTCATCAGAAAACGCAAGCGATGAGATTTTATTTGTTTAATAGCGTAATCTTGAAATAATTTTCGTTTTAACAGATAAGCGAAATAGAAATTTATTGTTTAAATGTAGCTTATAGCGTAGTATAATGGGACGGCGTTATAAATCAGTTATAAACTCCATGATTCTGAGCTGCTTTAAAATAGCGGAAATTTATGATTATTTTTTCCTTGATCGCCTTTGTAAATTTCCTGTTTTAATTAAAACATGACCAAGTTCGATTAATCATTTCGATCCATTTAACTGTTTAATATCAATGTAAGCAAATTCGATTTATTATTTCGATCGATCTATCCATTTTCGATATCCTACCGGTATCATATGTGTAGTCAGTGTATATCCAAGTTCGAATAATTGTTTTAATTGATCTAACTATTGGATAATATTGCAAACAATCATATCAATCCATCTATCTATAGGACATCAGTCAATCCAAGTTTAATTGAGTTTTTCGATCTATCTATCCATTTGATATTAGTGTATTCAATTTCGACCTATTTGATTTCAATGCATCTAAGCTCGATTAATCATTTCGATCGATCTATTTATCTTCATCTATCGATTTAATAAAGTTTTGCAAATAATCATTTCGATCGCTCAGTCTACCCCTATCTATCGATTGATAAAGTTGTGAGTAATAGTTTGATCTATCTATTCACACGATATTATTGCTGTACACCGCTCTTATACATGTTGCTGCTGTTTAATTTAGCTCTAAGGCTCTAATTCACTTTCAGTTTGCATTTACAACTAATGTCTTTTTGAGCTGACTCTGATTTGATTTCTTGTCTAGATTCGATTGGTATTATCAGGTATCGATATTAAAATTAGGATATGGATCCTTTATCTGCCTTTTCTAGTTTATGATTAAAGAAAAATATTAGAATTCTTCTGTTACGCTATTTAGCTCATTTAAAAACAATTAGAACATTAATGAGTCATCCAAACGCTTTAAATTAGGCTCAAACCTTTTATGTACTATTTTATATTATGCGATAATGTACTTTCTAACGTTAGATAAAAAAATAAATATTATTATCCTATTATTTTAAGCTCCATTAACTTCGAAATATGAATTAGCAATGCAATAGCCATAGCAGCAGGTAGAAAATTATGTTTTAATGCGTTTCAATGGAAACTATTCAACTAGAAACAAAGATACGTCGATCCTAGTCCTGGTCGATGCCCACTGATAGGCGAAAAGAACGCAAAATACAGACATTGATTATAACAAAGTGGCTTCATTATTTCCAATTGAATTATAATAGATTTAATATTGTTTACCATCTTCTTCTTTTAATTCCTATTACAGTCTAACGATATGAATGATAACCCATTACTAACGTTTTCAATTAATTGGACGCTAACTCAAAATAGTCCTTAGCAAATCATTTTTTAGTTAATATTGTAATAGGTATGTAGAAGATGTAATTTGTTTTTCCAGGTTGTTCAAGTTTGAACCATGGTAACGAGTGTCGAGTGCAACTATTTATTATCCTATTTGTTGCTGTCGTTATCCTAATTGACATGATCTTGTCAATACTAGAGCCATAACATTGATAGAGAGAGAAGGGTAGAGTAGTATTGAGCAACAATCACCTACCGATAATATGTAATTTAGCGAGCGATATTGGCGTGATTCAATATACTTGAGACAATATCGAGCAAGCTGTGTCTAAATTGGCATTTGATGAAGTTTGTTTCAAAACATAAATGGGGAATTCATTTTTGGAATCCTATTCTCCACGAATTTCTTTTAATTCGTTGGGTCTGTGAAATGTGGTCGGTGTATTTTGATTATTGAGAGAGAATGCAGGAAGAATTTTATGAATATTTTGTATATCTATCTTTTATATCTGCAGTAAATCAATGATAGTTGTCAGTTGATAGATGGATAGATGAGTTAAATATCCTAAACAGTAGCACTCCAATACAATATAATGTCAATATTATGGACATGAAACTTATCTAAAAGTAGTACATTATCTACTGGATTTTCCTCATTCTATTTACGTCCTCATCGTGATAGCTTTCGATCGATAGATGGATAGATAAATTCATATCCTGTCTGTAGCCCATAAATACAATCTCAATATCAATCAAAATGAACAAGAAACTTCTCCGAAAGCATTATCCATTCTTACCTGCCATCTTGTCCTAGCTAGATCTTATTTATTCTTTCTGTCTTCATGATGTCATCAATTATCACTTGAGGCATAAATATCAAGCAAATATGTTGTATAGTAGAGTTCATTTCCGCAATTCTTTTCTTGTTTGGTTATCTATTGGAATTTCAACGCCCGGGTTGATTCCACTATTGACAATATGCTTTTTTACCAACGTTATTTCCATTGCTTTTATGACTACAGTTGATTACTCTTGAAAAATTAATTGTTTAAAATCTTAATGCATAGAAAATGAGAAAGAAAAAATGCGGGTAGGAAGGGGGAATGATGATAGAAACATGCTATATAATAAAAGTTATTATCGTTTTTTAATGCGTAATCATGAAATATGCAAACGTCATCAAGTACTGTATTCTTTACACTATTGATCAATAATGAATTTAAAAGTAACTTTAATAGCTCCATTTTACGAATTACAAGGAAAGTCCTTTTGAACTTCTATTGTATTCTTTTCCAAGTCGGCTACTTGATCATCATGGAGATTCATGAACTGAAACAGTATGAGATATAAAGGACTCAATAATGTAGCACTCTAACGTAGGATAAAGTATTGTACAAAATGGAAAAGACTATCTTCCACCTCATGTTACCCTACTTTGAAAAATTCATGAAATAGAGGATCATCACTGATGGATAAATGGTGATAAATATTGGCCATTGATTCTAGAATCTATTGCCAATTCTAGCTATCAGCGTTTATTTAATGACGTCGAAGTTGCACTTGAAGATAGTAAAGCACAAAACCGTGCTTGTAAGACGGTCATTTCCATTTCCTTTCCTAAATATACTGACTTTGATCATTTATCCTTTTTATTCAATGTTAGCAATTTACACTCTTTATAAATGAAGGGTGCGGTATATTCCTTTAGGCAATTTTTAGTGAAAGAATACAATTCTATATTTTCTAATTTATGATGTCAAAGTTGTACTGTTTACGTGCAATCAAATACAATATCGGACAATTTTTACGTTGTAACTCACGTAATAAATGGCTTTTTCTTTCATTTTCTTTCTCTTGATCATGAACCTCCGCATATTTTCCACTTTAATGCGTAATAACAAGATATTGTAGCATTGATTAGAAGTTAGACAAAAGGTAAATTTTCCCCTTTGCCGATAATTAATTGCATTGATACAATGGTTTTTTTATGAAATACTGCCTGTGTTTAATGATCGTTTCACGATCTAATTTGATGGAATAATTTAAAAAGCTATTACAAGTTTTGATATTTAATACATAGGGTAAGAGATAGATTAAGTTTGGCTAATTCCAAGACTTTATTGCCATTGCATTCATTTATTTGGATATTTAAGGATTAATTGAGTTGGGCTAATCGTAAATACCTTCAGACTATAGTCTACAGCATTAATCGAAACGGTTTGAATAGTGCTGGTAATGTTTGAGGTGAGGATAAATTAAGTTTGACTTATCGTAAATACCTCAAGACTATGACATTTACTGAATCTATTTGAATAGTATTGGCTATGTTTGAGGATAAATTGAGTTGGATTAAGGGTAAATGCCTCGAGATTATGTCATTGATAAAATCTATTTGAATATACTAGGCCCTCAGATTACTGCTATAGTATTGATAGAATCGATTTGAATAATATTGGCTATATTCGATGATCTATAGAGTTGGGCTAATTCGAGAGCCTTACTGCTATTGCACTGACAGAATCGATTTAAATAATGCTGGCTATGTTTGATGATAAATTGAGGTTAGGTTAATAGTTAACGCTTTAATACTATTGCATTGATAGAATAGATTTAAATGATCCAGCTTATGTTTGTTAATTAATAGAGCTAAGCTAATAGCCAATGCCTGAAGACTTTTGCATTGATAGAATATATTTGAATGATACTTTGTTTGATTGCAGATGGAGTTATGGTATTAGTCAGACCTTATTGCGATTGATAGAAAATATTGGAATGATATTGGCTATATTGGATGATAAATGAAGTTGAGTTAATAGTCAATACCTCAAGACTATGGCATAGATAGAATCTATTTGAATGATACTAGCTATGCTAGATGATAAATAGCGTTGGATTAATAGTCAGCACTTGAATAGACTATTGCGTGGTTAGAATGTATTGAAATGTTACTGGCTATATTGGATGATAAATACAGCTGGGTTAATAATAAGCACTTGAAAGAGACTATTGCATGGATAGGATACATTGAAATGTTACTGGCTATATTTGATGATAAATAGAGTTAGCTTAATAGTCAGCACTTGAAGAGACTCTTGAATGGATAGAATACATTGAAATATTACTGACTATGTTTGATGATAAATAGAGTTGGCTGGATAGTCACCACTTGAAGAGACTATATTGCTTGGGTAGAATACTTTGAAATTTAATTGGCTATTTTTTATGATAGGCTTATGATCCATTTTTACGGGATAGTTTGTGTCGCAAACTATTCTTGATTTTTAGTATGACTATACGCTCGATATTAATCTAACAATCCATTTTTCCATGGGATAGTTTGTGTCAAAAACTATTTTACAGGTGTGGACACAGGAGATAGGTTGAGCTGGACTGATAATGAGCACCCTATTACTAAACTACCATATTGACAATTTGTATGAATTTCTACGAGAAACCATTTTATGCCATAGTTGATGTCGAAAAGTAGATTACATTAGGCTCATAGTGAGCAACCCTTTGCTATAAGAATGAGTTTCTATTTCATCACCTTTTGGAGTGCATGTCAATAAGATGAAAACCAAAGTGATATTAATCAAAAGGTTATAATTCAAACAAAATGTCTTGGTGTCAATATCAACACTGAGTCAATAAAAGAGATTGCTACATCATTTAAAATCATCAACGCTTGATAGATTGTAGTAAAAATGATAAATTAATGGATAGCAATAAAGAATCGATAAGCTAGTTAAGGGAGTAAAACGAATTTTATTTTTTCCCCCTTTTTTTAAATTTTGCAATGACAATGACTTTGACTTTTCAGCTGCAAGTCGGTTCGTCATTGATTGATTGATTGATACTCTTGCTTTAATGGATTATTTTATTCTTTTCACATCGCAAAAGGTTGATGAATAAGTAAGTCCAAGATTGGACACAGCTGAGTGAAATTGTTACTAGAGCTATGAGGGAGATGAGAATAGTTGAAAGAATCATTTTCAATCCCATTTGATCAATACGTCCGAGAATGATCGCGTCTGATGATGACGCAAGACGATAATACAATCAATTTCATGTTGCTCTATCAGTCATAATGCTGTTGTACAAGAACTCAAATTATGCCTTAGCAAGGAAAAAATGACATTGATGATGAAATCAATGAGTAATTTACTTTACTTGATGGCTCAAATGAACAGTAGATGAATAGCTAAAAGAATAACAAATAAGAATCAATAGAAAATGAAAATTAATTGGGCAAGATGGCAACTTGTATGGAATTCGATATTGCCATTTTAATGGACAGCTCTATTAAATGGAGAATGAAAGAAAGGAAAGCAATAACAAATAATAATAATAATCACAAGAAAGAAAAATAAATTGGCAAAATAACCACTTGGATGGAAGGAGATAGTGCCATTTTCATGAACAACCGGATCATCGATGGAGAAAGAGCAGGGTCATAATGAGTAATAATCAAAAGAAAGAAAATAATTGACAAGATGGCGACTTGGATGGAAAGAGATGTTGCAATTTTATCGACAGTAGTATGGCTCATCAAGGAAAGAAAAAGAGTAGAGCAACAATAAATAATAAAAGTCATAGTCGTAGTGACTATGACCAGTAGTCAATAAAATGTCATCGATAACATTTCCCAGCATCTAATCCTTTTTTCTCCTCTCTCTCTTCCTTGTATCCAACAAATACAATATTGATGCCTTGCATTGGCTTTTCATAAAGTAGACATCTAGGACGGGAAAAGGATTGTTTATTCATGTTGATTTCTTTGTTGAAAAAATATCAACTAAATTGACAACATGTTATCGTACAATTAAATGATTCATCCACTGGAAAGAGATTCAACTATTTTGATAAGATGATAACTCAGATTACTATGATAAATAGATTCTTAAATTGTTCACAATGATTAGCCTGTTAATAATATCGATCTATCCTTATTATTCTCTATTTCTATTTTACTTTTTCTACCCCAATACAATTAGTAAATCGTTATCCGGCTAGACAAGCTATGGATTTGAAACAAGGTTGAAACGATGGATAGACATGAGCATAGAGTAGGATGGAGACTAGCAATCCTATCCAAGATGAACAACAATAAAATTATTTTGTCCATTAATAATTAATAATTAAGGAAGGATTTGAATGTTGATTCTCAACGTTGGCCTCGATCACTACCATTTCGCTTAGCCCATCTTTACCCGTGATCCATAACCATGGAGTAAAATGGATAGCGTTATGGAATAGTCAAAATTGGGCATACAGTGATTGAAATTGAAATTATACATGATGAAGAAAACATATGATAGATGGCGATGGAATAGGAATAGCTTCCGATTATTCTAAATTCAAGATGTAACGCTTTGAGTAAATTGTTTAAAATAGCAATAGGAAATCATGCAAGCGATCAAAAGTAGTTGATTGAGAGAGAAAGAATAGAATGGTATACCATTCTTTTCAAGACAAAGTACTGTATAGAGCTGAGGATCAAATCGCATAGATCAAGTTATTTCTGACTTTTCAATGTTGTTTCTATTTGTATCATTTAGTAGGCGATGAAATAATTGTCACCACTGACATGATCGATCTTAGTCGTGGATGAAAAATACAGTCGATTTTCATTGAATAGAGAAAGATTCTTTTCCTTTTTGTGAAAGAAATTTGAATTGGAGAGAAGGAACTCGATGTTGTAGCTAATTTGCAAATAGAAAGGGGAGTTTTACGAAGGCAATCTTTATTTCATTCTGGATGGATAGCCATAGCCTGTAATAGAACAGTATGATTACTAGTCGAGCTATTTTAATGGTATAAAATAGTTATTGGCAGTATTACTGACAATCAGCTTGATGTTAATCATGCAATATTACTCTAAATTAGAACCACTCAGGGGTCGAACTCTAAAATGCACATCATTGATTTGTCCACCTTCTTCTTTTCCAACGATCATCACTAACCCTATCGATTCTTCATCAAATACAAGTGCTGCAAAGCAACAAGCTTTAATCGTCAAATAAAGGAATAGGAGGGAGAGAGTGAGAGGGGAAAAATCTATCGCTATGATGCTATTGGAAATAGCTGTTGGAGGTGTTGAAAAGTGAACAATAATTAATTGGATGATAACACTCTCGCCTTAAGGATAACATCTCGATTGGATAGGATTAAAATTAGAATTTGATAGCATTACCCATCAAAGTAAGATAGGATTATCATGATAGATAGAGTTAGAATAAGAGAAAGAATGCAAGACAAGAGAGATTGGATCGTTATTTTCGTTTCTGTCCTCGGCTGATGTAATGATGCCTATGCTGATGAATCCATGACGAATTTCAAGAGAATAATAGTAATAACATTAATGGAGTACAGTAGCAATCATGGATGCTGATGGCATCATTCTACGGTCGTCCGTAAAAGAGGTCCAAAAAACTGGATTGTAGAAAGATTGAATAAGCAAGACAATAAAATCCAATACTGACGATAAACAAGATGATGTAAAAGGGGCAAAAACGCAGTAGCTGTAAGAGAGAGAAAATCAATAATAATTAATAATAGCAATACTTACAATCAATAGAAAATGAAGGGGAAAAAATGACTGATTTAATAGTAGCAAGAATGAATTTCCTGCTGAGGGGGCAGTTAAAGATGATGAGAAGTGGGTCGCAAAAGGCTGAATCCATTATCTCTCTCTCTCTCTCTCTCTCTCTCTCCCAAATACCATTGATTAGACTAGCGTTTGTTAAGAAAATAAGTTAAATGGTAACATAAGACAATCAAAATAAATTAAAGACAGATTGATTATTGAATGGAATAGTTTATTGTATTTATTTAGCTATACAGAAACAATATCATTGCCAAAACAGCATATTCAAATGGAAAGTGTATTTAACAGACAATCATTGACATGGTACTTATTTCTTATTGAGATAATCCCTATTTCTTTTATGAGTTTTTAGACTCCACCTTCCTATATTAAGATCCCCGGCGAACTGTATTCAAAGGAAATGCATGTGTCAGCAGGCTATAAAAGAAGGAGCAACATCATTTGAAAAGGATTTCAATTCATTACGTTGCCGCTGCAAGACCAACTTACTTGTTTGATAAAGTAAACCGACAACCTTTGAACTCTTTCTCTATCCTGTGGTAAGTTGTTCTGTTAGGACAAGAAATGAAAACAACACCAATGATCGATGAGCTCGCAACCGCATCTTTTCCCCTCTCTCAGTCTATACCAACAATTATGACATGCCAATAACTTGTTGGGATAAATTAATTTACACATTTGGCGCTACCGCTATTTTTTAACTTTTGATGCAAACCACAGGTCGATTTGCTGCATGTTTTTTATTTTTTGTGTTGAATTTCCAATCTATTGTAGAGGAGAATCGTTATCGTTATTTCTCCAATTCTTGATATAATCCATCATGACACAGGACGGCTTGATGCAGGTTTGAGTTTCTGTGTCTACTTTTTAATCTATTGTAGAGGAGAATCGCTACCGCGATTTTCTAACTTTAAAGGTAATCCATGATGATACTGCATGGTTTAAGGTCGATTTTTATTTACTACGCCGGATTTCGAATCCACTGAAGAAGAATGTTGAAATTCGCTATCGCTATTTTCAACTCTATGATGATACAGAGTGGCCGACGGATGTTATATTTTCTGCGTCTAATTTCTAATCCAATACAGATTACCTTCGATCGTGTTATGGATTAGAAATTTCTTTTCCTAACGTGAAGATATTCTTCGTGTTTATAAACTGTTGATCTAATGAAAGCATCTTGATTTTACTTTTCAAGCTTGTTATTTTTCTTCTTGTTACTGGTATCTTATGAAATACTCACATTAGCTGAGATTAGAATGATTTGCATCCAAACACTCATTCCTCATCCTTTTCATCAGACACATTTATTCTATCGGGTTACCTTTTACTATTTAATCAGATGCAACACTTAAACTTGTTGAATTTTTTTTTCTCACTTTTTATTTACTTTAGTTATTTTCATTCTTCTCCTTCATTGGGTTAATCCAACTCATTTGATATTTAAATTGATATTGAGTAAGTAATCAATCAAGATTGGATTGTTATCGTAACTTATTACAGTTGCTAGTCAAGTAGGAAATAGGTATTGATTGAATCATCGACTATGGCTGCTAGGATATCTATTATCTTCCACATTAGAGAGTGAAAAATGCGACTTGGCAGGATTATCATTAAAAAACGATTGAATAGAAAGCGATAAAAATTCCAAGCAATAGAAAAATAGAGGATGAAATAGCATCATTAATTCTGTCCATTAAAAATGAGCTATTTCAATACGCATTGTATTGATTTTGGGCCATTTTAAGAGTAGAAAATAGTTGGAGCTTGAGATTGTTCTATTTATTTTTTTAACTCATTATGATGGTAAAATTAACTTGAAATTAAAGTAAAACAAAACATAATAATCGATTTTAAACGGATGAAAGATTTCATCAACTTTGATCTTGTTACGATCGATTTTTCCAAGTAGTAGGAAATTGTTTTCTTTTCAATATTTTTATTTATGGAAGGTTGTAGTATTTGATACAATGCTGGAAAATGCATGATGCTATAATGCTAAGAGAAAGACTGTGTAGGCTAGGTATGAAGAAGGTATGCTCGCCTAACAAGTCATTGCCCCCCTGCATTCTAATCCAACTTTTTCTACTACTTTTTCTTCCTCTATCGTTCGTATTTTAGGCCGATAATCAGCTTTAATATGCATAGACCGATTTATTTTATATTTTAGCTCATCAAAAATTAATGAATTGTAATCACCCTTGATGAAATCGCTTAAAATAGATTGGTTTGAAACGCCCAATGAAATGATTCCCTCATTAAGAACTGGAATCGTTTTTGTTATTATTGCCCAATTTTTATTTATTTCTATGTAGTAATTTATAGCTCTTTCGTAATTTCCCCTCACTCAATTTAAACTGGGAAGTATGGTATAAGTCTGAGGAACAGAAACGTCATTTTTTCTTTATTTGGCAATAGTTAAGAGATGCTCGATCCATTCTTCTCATCTTCAATGGTGTTTATAACCATAAGAACGAGTTATTCGATCGATTCAAGTAGCAGCTATCTGTCCTATGCTATTTATCTATCCATGCATTTCATGTTGAAAATATACTCAATCAAGTAAATTAAGGAAAGGAAGTTGAAAAAGACAAATTACAAGGAAAAATGGAATGGTTTCCCGTCCAAGCTGACATCAAATAATCGTTGACAGTCTTGAATATTTCCTTTTACTTTTCATTTGACAATGACTTTATATTGTAATAATTATAATTATCCTGTTGATCCATTGTAGTGGGTATACCTCTATAGGACATTAGTGGAGATTTTCATTAAAGATGGGCTCTTTTACCTAAATGCCGCTGTACCGGTTTGAGCAAAGTACTATTACAAATAGTTGAACATCAGAAGGATGTTCAAAGTTCTATCTATTTATATCTTATTCTTCGGTCATGGAGGATATTATTTCTCTGTTGTAAGCAATCGTAGACAGATCGACTGATTTATAAGCTAGACAGTAGGATATGATATTTGTAAGATTGCAGTTTAGAAATTAATTTATGGCCAACATAGACTCTTTGAATACGTTAATATTAAAGTACAAGAAGAATTGAACAAGACTACTGTATGGAACAGAGTGAGACAGATTGGAGGAAGTTAAATATCCCACTTGTTTATACTAGTCTAGACAGCAAGTTAGACCCTTATGACATTTTAATATCTAAAAAGGAGAATACCTTAGTTCGAGTTGGAGCAATTAGATTCCCCTTTATTTCTACCCGTGTCGTTCAACTCTTCCATTTTTAATAAGTGTTTTATTTATTTTAAAAGTAAATACAGTACTACTCTCTACTTGAAACTGCCTATCGGATTAGAGTTATGCAATCCTTAAAAGATAAATAGACTCTAATCATTCCCCCTATTAGACATTCTATTCCATTGACCATCTAATCCGAAATCAGACTAAATAGCTTAACAAGTTAATTCTTTGGTATTCCATTTCACTGATTGATAATCTACTCGCGAGTAGGATTAGAGGCAGTTTTCAACTGTAACTGTGGTGAGTAATTCTTCAATATCCCTAAGACGATTTTATTTTGGAATCTATTCACTACAGTATGTATATGACTGAAATGTTGACAGGCTCTATTGATCATTCAATCTAAAATCACACTAAATAACTTAACATGTTGATGCCTTGGTATTTCAATAATGGATATTCTATGTACCAATGGGATAAGAGCGGTTTTCAGCCATTACCACTACAGGCAATCCTCCAATATCGATCCATCCCTAACGTTACCAATTCTATTTCATCTCACAATCCAATATCAGACTAACTGTAAATAACTCAAACATGTTCATATCCTAATGATGGATATTCTATACCCTAATGGGATAAAAATCGTTTTCAATCATTCTTTCGTACGGGGCAATTCCTATCATGCAAATTCTGTACATCAGCTAATGTACAATCAGTCCCAATACCAATAGTTTTAATTCGTTGATCCTTCAGTATTCCAATATGAAATTGTACGTGTTGGTAGGATAAAAATAGTCTTCAGGTGTTACCTTAAAGGATAATTCATTACTATAGATCAATTCCTATCGTGCAACTTCTATGATCAAATAATCTACAATTGGACTAAATACCGGCAGCTAAACCGTTGATCTTTTGGTATTCCAATGAGATATATTTTACACGCAGATAGGATAAAAACAGTCTTTAGACATTGCCATAAAGAATAATTTTGAATAATAGCAAATAATTCCTACAGTAAAATTTCTATTCATTACCGTAGCTAATCTAAAACCAGACTAAAATAGCTCAACCCGTTGATCTTTTGGCATTCCAATGATTGATATTTTACACGCTAGTAGGATAGAAAGCATTTTTCAGCTATGGCCGTAAAGGACAATTTTTCAATATTGAGCAAACACTATCCTACAAATTCTATTCATCAGCTAATATTAGTCTACGCGGTATACCAATAGCTCAACCCGTTGATCTTTTGATATTCCAAAAATTGATATTTTACGCTCTAGTAGACTAAAGCAAATTTCAACCGTTATTGCGATGGGTAATTCTAGAATATTCCTAAAATTACTTTGTTTGGGATCTATAAATAATATTTATAATCGTTACAAGTTCTATTTAGACATCATCCAATGTAAAACTAGACTAATTGACTCATTACGCTAATCCTTTGGTATTCCATCGCAGTGATGATATTTTACTCGCTTGTAGGATGAGATAGTTAATTACTGATACCCCAAAGGGAAATTTTTTAACATTCCTAAAATTACTTTTATTTCATGATCAAATGGACTACAATCGATTCATCTCTGAAATCGTTACAAGCTCTATTCATGATCCAATGTAAAATCAAAATAAATATTCAATACCGTGCGTTAATCTTTTGGTATCTCAATCGATATGATATTGGTTATCCTATTCTACTGGCTAGTAGGATAAAAAACAGCTTTCTAATAAAGACCATTCTTCAATATTGCTAGAACTACTTTACTTTAGAATGCTAAAGGTTGGATAGGGGTATCGATAAATAAAACATCAAGCTGTTTTTATGTTTTTCATAATCGTCTTTAATGCATCCTTGCTGCATAACTCATTATTCGAGAAAGTATTTTTTTTATTTTTTTTTCCTCTATCCAATTGTCACTACTATTCATGTTATTCCTTTACAGTATCCATTAAGGTAGTAACGCTAAGTAGAAGAAGCGACAACGATTCAAACTGCTAAATATTCTTATGCAAACTGCTCTTCTCTTAATTCCTGCAAGACTAGAATATGAAACAGAATTATTGGAAAATATAATTGATTGATTTTCTTTTACTTGAACAAGGTATCTCGTTTAATTCTTGCCGTTATTGTCGTTATGCAAACGCATTAAAAGAGCTTTACAATGGCCGACATAAGGCTATTGGCTTATTTTGTATCAGTTTTGAAAATCTTTTGACTAGTCTATCAGTAAAATCATTCATCCTTTCTTACCCAGAATCCATTCTTTCCAATTAGATCAACACTATCGCCTTGCAGCAATTCAATGCGATGTTATTATTCCATTTTCAATACATGATAGAAATGGAATAGAAGGAGATATGACTTGCAAAATTCATTTTTGACCATTTCAATTTGATCCCAATTTCCACTCTAGTGATCAACAAGATTAGGAATGAAGTGAGAAAATATATCGGCAATTAAAGCGCTCGACTACGCATAAATTAAAGATAGCATTATTGAATACCATTAATTCACGCTAGTTGATTAAATTTTAATTTACCTTTTATTTGATTGCTTGTTATTACGTTGAATTAACCAGTTGAATAGAATGATGTATTACAGCTGAAAATTGAAAATAATAATGGATTCGCTTAAATTAGCAACGGCTTGATTCAATTTTCTCAATAG
This sequence comes from Trichoplax adhaerens, assembly GCF_000150275.1. Classification (NCBI taxonomy): domain Eukaryota; kingdom Metazoa; phylum Placozoa; class Uniplacotomia; order Trichoplacea; family Trichoplacidae; genus Trichoplax; species Trichoplax adhaerens. The sequence continues at coordinate 6,223,297 of NW_002060944.1, read as the reverse complement.
CTTGGCTATGATGATAATGGATGGAAGGTGGATTGAATGAAAAGATGTTTATTTTGTACAGGAGAATATCGAGCAAGGACATATTAGGCCTAACGATAGTTTTGATCCAATTTTTTCTTTTCCATCAGCATGGACAATTGTTGTTATTTTTAGAGGATGAGTTATTTTTCTAGACCGAAATCGTATGGTTAAAACGTTTACAACGGCAGTTTCTCGCTCTGGAGACGGGCATCCTTTTCTCATCAGTTCATTATATCCTAGTTTTATCAATATTATTTACCTTTTCTTTTGCTTCTTCCTATCGATCCACCTATTTGTCTAGGTTTCTCTTCCATTTTCTACCTTTTAAAGCATCCATTTTCAATTCGTATGAATGGATATTATCGTTTTAATAGCAAGCTATGATCCATTTCAATGATGAATCAATCCCATTTTAGTACTAGAATGTCCGAGATTGTCTTCATTGAATCAGAATTACTGTTATTTTCTATTTTTCAAGTCAATCTACTCAGTTGTTTTTTATTTAGTTTACTTTCTTCTATGTTAACCTATTCTTTAGCTTGCAACTGGTTAAAAGTAGATCATGATTGCTTCTAGCTGTTTATGACACCTATGCAATAATTAATCTAATTCATGCTATATTTTATAGAATTCTAGGAAATTAAACCTTGATTCCTGTAGTTTTTGTAACCTGATTTAAAAGCAAGCCACGGTCGCTTTTAGCTGTTCATGAAACCAATACAAAAATCACTGTAGCTAATTCATGTCATCATACTATTCATGAATTGGAATTGTAGGTAGAAAATGAAACCACTTTTACTACGATTAGTTACTATTTCTAATCTAGTTTATAAGTAGATTACCATTTCGTAGATTAAAGCTAATTTCTAATTTTCTTTAGTTCTTGGTCGCATAAAACAAGAGCTAGAATTTTTTTCTCGATAACATTATAGAATTTTTTAATCCTTTCGTTATCAAAGCGATAAGGATACGGCTATAAATACAATCATCTATGCTAAATACCTTTCAAGCCAGGCTAGTCAATGTATAATAATACATAAAAGCTAATTATTGATTAATATAACTTCTTTAATCCTTAGATAGCATATATGTTAAGGAAAATGCAGCAACATAAAATCTCATGGCTCAATATCATTTAAATTAGGCTAGTTAATGAATAATCATGCATTCAAGTTAATTTTTGCATCATTTTTCAATTCATTAACAGTCAAAGTTTTATGAGTGGAACTTTAAATTAAATTATCAGCGCTAATCATTATTCAAACTAGGCTAGCTAATGAATAATAGCACGCTAAAATGAATTTATCGTTTTTTATAGCTTGTTAACACTCGCTAGTAGAATAAAAATATTTTTCAGGTTTAGCATTTGAAGGATAATTCCAAATTCTAATTTTTAGATAAAGGATGAGGACTTTAACCCGAGTTTTAGCTTAGTTCATATCCTAAAATTCTTTGCTATTGCATACTAGCCAAAAAAATCTTGACTAAGAATGAACTTTCTTAAAGGAGATTTCATATTCCAATTTTAAGATGGATAAAGTGGACTTGAAGGCAAATTTTAGCCGGAATAATTCTTCGTATCCTAAAATTCTTTACGACTGTATACTCAAGAAAAAAATCTAGACTAAGAACGAATCTTTTCGAAGGATAATTCCATGTTCCAATTTCAGATAGAGGATGAGGACTTTAATGAGGCAAATTTTATCCTTATTGCTTCTTCACATCCTAAAATTCCCAGCAGCTATATACTAGTGAAAAAATCTTGACTAAAAGCTAACGTTCCTTATGTTCAGATTGGTCAGCAGACGGAGATGATCAGTTTAAAGTAACTCTTTCTTGCCTTGTTTATTTGCTATGTTATACTACTCTATCATTGCATTTTCAATTCGTAACTAGCGGAGAAATATTCTAAAAAGTTCAACTCTATTCTTCTTTATGTATCTGAATAAACAATATCTAATTGAAATAGTCAGCACACAGTAATATCAAAATTAACTATCAGAATGATAGTCTTGCCATTCGATAGAATGGCTACTTGATAGGCTAGGTCGATATAAAATGAATCAACAAAATCAATGATTTGGTACACAGAGAAAAAGCGCTAAGAAAATTTTCTCTTTTCACACTGTCTTCTATTGACTTTCTTGTATTAATTCGACTCTTATTTCACTACTTTATCCTTTCTTTCTTGGATCCATTTAATCCTTCAATAGAGAATTTTTTTATCCATCATCATCTATGGATTGATGGATAGAGTTGTGTTTTCTTTGAACTTCTTAACTGATTCATTAATTGACTATTCACTTTGACTAACCAATAAGGCGAATTTGAACTTTTTCTTCCTTTTACCATCCAGTCGGCCTCAACTTGTTTTGATTCCAGGTTGCTGACATACACCTACTCTCACTTTTGCAATCTTGAATCAATAAAATCCTCTTCAATTCTTTGCCTGTTTATTGATAACTGTCTACTCAGTGATCTTTTTTGCCATTTTATTCTGACTGAATGAAGATTGTTTAATTAACTATTTTAGCTACAGTTGATTAACTCACCATTCAATCTATTCTAAGAGCAGAAACCGACTATTATCTATATTTATCCATGACAGTAGATCAACAACAATTGCATTTCTGCCATTTCCATTTCGCCAAACTGACTGTCTGCGTGATATTTGATGAACTACCACCTGCTTTCTCTTTATTTTCTCTACTTCAATGAAGTTCCTACTTGACTTCAAAAGCTTGATCGTCCTTTTCCTTCTCTACCCTATGAGTAATTATTGATATTGTAGAAAATTGCTTCACAATTTATTTATGGACATGAGGACATTGTGATCTGGATGTTACATCATGTCGTACTTTTAGTTTTACTTCGATGAATTGCTATTCTCCTTATTGGAAATGGAGGATCAAATCTCCTTTCCCTTCTACCTAACCTTGTACAAACTCTGTTGCATCGACTTGTTCCATAAATTGTAAAAGTAAACTAAATCTATTTAAATTTGAGCAATCAGTCCCATTGACTAGTTTCATAAAATGAAAACAAAACGGATCTACTATGAATTCGAACATTCCATTTTCAGGAACTGTTTGATTACTTGCTTTTAAATAGAACGTTGACCAATGTCATTCTTCTAAAATATTGGCTATTTATAAAGGGAATATCAAATCATTCAGGTAGTTTTATCTTCTGAATTTGACAAGGCATAACTCAAAAAAAAATTTTTCAATTTCCTTGCCGCCAGGTTGGAGGATCATCATAACTCTATCTCCCCTACCAATTTGATTCCTTGCTATTGAGTCAACACGTATTAACCTATACTAGGTTCATCATATTATGTTACAAGCTTTTCTATTCTCTTATTTCATTTAGCAATATAATCATTTTAATATTACATTAAGGAATTATTTCTTTACGCCTCCAAAACAATATTAGCAATTTCCATTTATTCTAGGCAATTATTTTTGTGTCGTCATCGCATTCAAGTTACAGCGTTGATTGTTGTGCTGATAGTTTAGGTTTTATTTATCTTCTGTTTTCACAAAATCGTTTTTGTTGAAAAACTTTTAATGCACTTCTTGATTTGCTATGCATGCTGACTACTCGCCATGATTAATAATTAATTAATTTTTTCCCCATTCCCTTGTACTCTACATTGTCTACTTTCTATCCTATAATTGAACTAACTTGAATATTTTTCTTGGACTTTCTATTTAAAGGCCTGCCTCATTGTCGTAAGCAAGCATAAAATCATTACCGTCAGTGAATCCGTGCTCTATTGGCATCGACATTCACATCCTTGATCGAAGAAATTAATCTTCGTTGGAATTATCGTCCACCTAGATCGATTTATACAGCTATCGTACAAGCCCTGACGACGACAACCTATTGCATATCGCTTCCATTGCTGGGTTATTTGAAAAATTTGAATACACCTAATAATCGTTCAAGAAAATCTCCCAAAATCTGCACTCGCAAAACTGGACCTAGTTGTAATATTCGTAATAATAACAAGAAATTACTTTCATTCCTGATATTCTACTTGATAGCCAAACTGGAATACCCTCTACCTTCTTCAGTTGGTAGTTACCCATTTAGTAGCCGTACAGGAAAGTGAAGAAATCGATTTTCTACCATTCCAAGTTCTCTTTCTTGGATCGATCTTTGCAAATTTTTCACCTTACGGCTGGCGGTCTATCTTGTTCTTTTTTCCCCATTTATTTCAATATCAGCCAAGGCAGATTCAGTCATCACTGAAGAAAATTGAGCAACTTTGCTATTTGCTTTGCTTACTGTTGCCATTAAATCGCCTCTTCTACCCTACCTAATCGATCTGTTGTTTTGATCGTGTCATCGCTACTCGATTCCATTGATTGAGTCAATTCTTCACCCATTGATCTGCTCAAAATATTCTTGAATCTATTTCAATTCTATTGCTCTATTAATACTTTGGTGACCCTCTTTGATAGGTCAAAATCTTTCTACGATCAAGATCATGCAGGACGACATTGATGTCTATAATGTCGTTGTTGGCTCTATCGTAATTCTAACCAATACCGCACTATTAGCTTTTATCCTTTCTAAGCGGCAATTAAGGATTACCTCTAATATCTTGCTGGGTAGTATGCTAATTTGTGGTATATTAACAGGTTCAGTGTGGATTTTATTAGCCGTTTATCGAGAAATTTATCGCATTCCCATCATATGTGCTATTATCCCCATGTTTCAACAATCAGCATTTTGTAATACATCATTGCATTTTTTTATCATCATTATTGAGCGCTATTATGCTATTGCTCATCCATTTAGCTATCAACAACATCATGTTATTAAAATTAAAATTTTAATTGCTATCTTAGTCATTTGGATTATATCATTATCCATTGTCATTCCAATGATCCCGTTGAAATCGATCGATCCAAGCAATTGCACCTTTCGCAACACCGTTGGCAGCGTAGATAAAATCTATTTAACGGTGGTTATCATCGCCTTATTTTTCTTACCTTTACTAGCTTTACTCTGTGGCTATTCGAGAATCTTATGTATTCTCCTATCCAGCCAACATGATCATTTGCAACGCAATCAAATACTTCAACGATTATTGCAAAAGAAAAAAGCAATTATTCAAGCCGTTGCATTTATTGGTGTCTTCATACTATTATGCGTACCCTGTGCAGCGGCATTTATCGTCTTGATTAATATAACGGAAAAAGATCGTGAAAATCCTATCTTGACAGAGTTTATTACTATTAGTATACGCTTTTTATTAATCTATCCAGCTGCTAATCCAGTATTATTCGCTATCTTTACTGCTAACATTAGGAAAGAGTTATTAAAATATCTTTATGATCGATCGAAATCACCTACACAACAATCATTACTTTCCCATGATACCCGTATCAATCGTACTACTGTATCCAATTATAACTTATTTTTAAATAAAATTGGTTTACAATCATCACCATCCAAAGATTTAAGCAGCATTATAACACCAACATCAAGCACAGCAAAAACACCGACATCATCCTTAATCAGCCCAATTACTCTAAATCCTATGTTTGAATTCCACACCCATGTCTACCATGATCAGCATACAACAGTTTAACTTATTCTTTATTTCGCTCTCTATACTATTCCATCTTTCAACTCAATCCTCAATGTCCTTATTTTATCAATTTGGAAAGGAGCTGCTATCATCATGTTGATATTCTCTATTTTACATCTTGATATCCTTTTTTCTTCATTTTCCCCTCCCCATCTCCTATATATTCTATTTTTAATTGTTGTAGGAAATAGTCATGGCGATGAGCGCCAATTAAGTATTAGTGTTGTTATACTATCAATAAAAGACCTTCCAGTTGCTGCCTAACTTTCATGACGAGCACTGGGTATCATCCATATTCAGCATAGTCACAGTGCTGTACTAGTGTACGATGGTGTGCAATGGAGAGCTAAAAAAACATCACGTAAACTTCATTAAGCAGCAAACAACAACAACAATCAGAATAATAATGTCATTAAAAAATGATGATGAGTTGTTTATAATTGGCAGTAGCATAGCGATTGATTCAATTAGTCCATGGAATTATGCAAATCCCTATCCCTAGATAAAAATACAATCTTCTAGCTATTAATAATAAGATGGAAGGAATGGTGAAACACGAATTGAAAATCATGCTTGGCCTAATTAATCACCTGCAGCCAAGAGGAACAAATCGATCAGGATAAATTATCGTCCTATTGGTAATTCTCGTTGCTCCTTCTTTATAGCATCAATCTATCGTGGTCCATAATTAATAACAAGATCGACATCGGTAAATAATAATTTATCGATATTGTTGTTGGCTACAACGTTCATACGTTGACTTTGAATACAACAACTCCTTCATTTTAAAAGTGCAAGTTTGATTGATTTACTCTTATGTTGAAAAGTAACGCAGATGTTTTACCTGACAACTGAAGGATCATTTTCAATGGAATCATCTATCACTAAATTACAATATTCCTAGCGAATTCGATTTAAAGTATAGAATTTAATAATTCACACGAGAAGTAACAAAATCCAACTCAAAATCAATAATATCATGCAATATGACAGTAATGAATAAAATCAAAGCAGTCATTAATCAATCGCAAGACAGTAAGTTGTCATTTTTTCTCTTTCATATGGTTCTACATGTCTATCATCAATAAGTAACTGTCATTAAAAGTATTATCTCTAAGAAATAAAAATTTAATAATAAATCCAATAACTTGCTTTTCTGCTATACATAAATATATAGATAGATAGCTATTATCCATTCATCAATAAATTAGCCAGTCCATCAATCAATCACGTCAGTTAATTCTTAATTTATGAAATTTTTAAATATGACTCACTAATCAAGAAAGAATAGCATTCCTATAAGTTTTTATCACTAATGGTATTGAGTGAATTAATTAAGTCAGTCATTAATCAATTAATTAACAGGCCAAATTTTTTCTCTTAAAATTTCTGTACAACTCTTCATTGAAAAAGAAGTATTCAATGACGGCCTGTTTTGCATCGATATCATTTTACTGTTGATGTGAAAGAATCGGAAAAATCAATAGCCATAGATTAAGATAGTAATTGATCATGTCCAACATCTATAGTAAATTTTACAATAAGAAATTGCCATGAAAACAGGAGTAATAATTAAATTGTTAGTACTCATGTCGTATAAGAAGTGATAAAAGAGAAGATGGAGTATCGTATTAAAAATGATTTGTAAGAAGTTGTTTTTATTTGAAGATAAACGCAATATTAATCAGACATTATTTCTATTACATTTCATTAGATATGATTCATAACATGCTTGTACAGAATTGTTTTGGACTTAATTTTTAATTTATTAACATTTTAAATACTACACTTAAATGGATGCCATTTTCATCGAAATATACGTAACGATTAATACAATTACCCATGATGACGATGAATTATATATTATTAATTAAATTAATTGATAAAATAGTCGGCAATAACTTTATTATCTGACAACTTATTTTAATAATTAAAGTATACATTCGATTAAGTACTCATTTTTGTATTTAATCTGTCAACATCTATTCAACCTGTATACCTACATTAAAAGGTTATAGCCTGATTTAGGAATAGATTACTTTTAAGTAATTGTTATAGTAATGGTATATATTCTTATTAATTTCAACTCTTCATTCAAAGCTAGATTTGACAATCTGATCAACTAATACATAACTCACGATAATGAAATATCGCCTTTGACTTTTAAAAATGATCAAGTTTTACTGCAAGTGATCATTTTACTTTCATTATACCTAGAAATTTTCTATTTCTGTCATAGCTGCTTCAAGAATTGACAGGGGATGAATGGATTCGTTTTTATTTGCCACTCTAATCAATGTGTTGTTTTAATCATTGTCATATGTTGTTATTACTATTGGTTACAACTATGCTAATCTGTGGTGAATGTAGAAAGTAATGAAAGCCTTGCCTATTTATTATTGCATAACTATTTATATTGCAGTTGTCTAGATATCAACGAAGATCAAGCATGATGATCGGTGTATCGTTGTTATTTATGGGTAATTGATCGTTCTTATTTCACTTTTAATTAATAATCATCATCAACGATCAAAGTAATTTAAAATCATTTTCTCACTTCTTTTCCTTTCCATTTTAACGTTATCTATCTAGATAGACTTTCTTTAGACTCTTAATGGTATCATTTTCATCATTTCATTATAATTATTCTATGTATATCGACTATTCTCACTACAAACTGGAATAATCATTCCTGATGAAAATTATTTTTTTACTTGCGTCATATCTTTAAGTATTGCATTAGTCTATCATTATTAATTTATGGAAGATTTAATGATTGTACGTCTTCCTTGTTGAAATTGATTAAAATGTATTTCAATTCCGTTTTTACCTTTAGCAAGGCAATTTCTCTTTTTCTTAATATTGGACATTGAACTTTAATAAAAATATTCATTCTGAACTTGATAAGCGACGTAATTAAATAGTAACTCATTTCTGATAGATATATTAAATATTGCAGTAATAAAGATTGTTCGTGTTTAATGTCATTATAAAATCAGCAAGCACATCAATTTGGGATCTTAGTTTAAAAGTTCGATAGAGCACAAACAATTCAATAATTTAACAAGGCCTAACTATAAGATAACTAAGAACTGAATTACAATAATATATTCGTTAATTAATAAAATTATAAATCTGAAATGCCAACAAACTAATACTAATCGTAAGAACTTAATTTTAAATTTACCTTAGAGATATAACATTTACTCAATCGGCTATCCTTATGTGTTCTTACAATTGTATTAATTTTGTAGTGTAAGGATATGGTTTTAAATTTATTAAAATTCTGTAGTATCATTTATTCACAGCGATGACAAATAGTTTTCTTAACATGTGTAATGCTTTAAAAATAAGTAAACCAAAATTGGATATATCTCTGAATGTCTAAGGTAGACACATTCGTATATTTCTTTATTATTAGCTTAATGTTAAAAAATGAAGTATTAACTGTTGAAAAGAGAAGTTAGCAGGCATCGTCTCAAGTCTTAGAACTAAAATCAAGGGTTAAAGGTTTAGGTTAATGAATCTGAATTATATCCTTGAAAACTTGCACTAGACTAATCGTGATATGGATATGTGTTGTATTATAGATATAGTCTATTTTATCGAACTGAAGGCCACAAAAAATTATTTCTCATTATCACTTGTGAAGATTGTAGGGGCATTTGAATTAGCAATGATATAAACAAATAGAATAATATTACTTAAAGCTGAGGAGAAAAGATTGATAACCTATCAATAGCGTAATAAAATATGCTGTATAAGAGTAATTTCTTTAATTATATTTAATGTACAAGTTCATCTATTTTGTTAAGTAAGTAAGTCTTTAAGACACTTTTCAGACTGATGTCAAAACGTAAAGTATACCTACACATAAATGTCTAATTGAATGTACGATAACAATGAAGTAATATAATTGCTATTCTACTAGCATGTTACGAAACAAATTTTTTCATTAACGTCGAGATAACAGAATCTGCTATAGTGTTCCTGTTATAAATTTACCAATTTCACTATAATACTATAATAGGTATCTTTAGTCCATATTGATTTTTAATATGTTTAAGTAGTCAGGAAGCCTTCTGTACATCATTCGACATAGGAATCGCAATAATACTCTTGCCACAGATTTATAGAAATGATATTGCTATACTTTTTAATAGCTCTTTAATCTTTGTTAGCATTTAATAAGTTTAAGTCAATAAATGATCTTTCATGCGTCATTTAACATAAAATCACTATAATTATTCATGTCGTAAAATTTATTGATTTATATTATACTGTTTAATAGTTCTTTTAATCTCTATTAATATTGTATAAATTGAAGTAGCTAAATGGGTTTTGATACATCATTTGACATAGAAATCACCACAGTGTTCTTCTAACAAATTTAATGATTTCATGTTAGGTTATTAAATATCATACTTCTTTAGTCTATATCAGTGTTTGATAAATTTAAGTAGCTAAACGACCTCTTAAGAGTCATTTGACAGAAAATAGTGTAAATTTAACCATCAATTTACTTTTACTGTAATATTATAAGTAATAATAAACCAGAATATAAATTTTATTATTATTTATAAATGTACATCCAGAAAAAAATCGACTATTACTAAAACAATGATAAAAATGAAATGTTTCAAAATTTAACTGCTCAATAGCTAGTGGTGGTTATTGTTTATTTCATAGCTGGTTAAACATTTATCCTGCTAGTTATACTGTAGCTATCATCAATTCTCCGAATATCAACCTAAATGAAAAATTGTACAGTAATAAGGGCGAGAATTGCCAGATATCACGAACATGAAGATGGTGGGGCAGGTGTTTACTTCATTGTAGTCATTGATTCGTGTCTAATTGATAAAGTGAGCGTTTGTAATATGATAATAAAGGAAAGACTTTATGTAATATTTAAAGTTACTCTGTAGAATGGTATAATTTTAAGATAATAAGATATCATTGTCTATTCCCTATTTAGGTCAATGCAGTTATCATTAAAAAAATAACAAATATCAGGATAGAAGGAGGTTCTTTAATGGCGATATTAACTATACTAACTCTTAAAAATCAGATCCTTATCCTGCTACCAACTGTGAATAATAGAAGTGTACCTGAATTTGGAATTAATTTATTCGGAAATAAAGGACAGCAATAAACACCCGGTCTGCCATCGGCCATTAAAATGATAAAATTTCTGAGAAATAATAATTTAACATAGTTTCTTAAAATTATGATAAGTCGTAAGTCATGGTCCATGAATTTGAAATTGGCGCTTATCCAATAATAATAATAGTTATATTTTGGTATAAACATTAAAGTAATTCAAGGTATTCAATCCTCTGTTATTGTAGAATTTTTTGAAAATTTAAAATGTTAATATGTTGTTGCCGTATATTGTTTGGAATGTAATTAAAAGCTAGAATTTCAACCACAAGAAGGCTTCTACATTATAGAATTTGATGTATCTGCTTGCAGTATGTCATAATAGAGAAATATTCCTATTAATTTTTAATAATTATTTATAAAGTCTTGAATGTTTTTGATTTTATGAAACACTTTAGCATGATTTAGCTGGTAAGATTGAATACGAATATATTTAGAGAGTAGATATAGTGTATCGTCATTTCATAATTACTAATCGTATATTGCTTAAATGAGAATGAATATTTGATTATCGTAAAATCGCAAAGAATCATATTTTAAAAAGTATCTAGGCAATACGTAGATATAAACATTTTATCGTCTTGCATGTTGCAAGCTAAATTTAAGCTTACTAATTGCTGAAAATAGGCAATACTGCAAATTTCATATTAGGTTATTATAATTATCGCTAAATGGTACAGTATTAGATTTGATACAGTAGCTTGACAATAGATATCAAATATTAACGTCTCACATATTATATTATAGGTAGATGAGCACTTACTGAAAATAGACATTATTTCAATTCCTTTTTTTAAAAAGATTGACAGCAACGAATAAAATAAGCTAAATGAATTAAGGTCAAGATAAGATACTATAGCAATAGCTGTCAATGCTTAATGTAAAAGTGTCTTAGTAGCAAGCGATAACATGCCAAGTTTATAATATTTTACAAGAGCAATGCATTTATCGGTGTTAGTTCCTACTAATGTTTATTGATTGATGTTTAAAAAAGAATAAATTTTGCTAATTTGACGGCTATTAGACTCCATTGCTGCATGAGGTACTATGATTACAATTGATGCCAAGAAGTATGTAAATTATGTGGACTAGTGACCGTAATTCTGCATTGTGAGAAATACTATTATAGAACAACTGAATTTAATCATTCCTGTATTACATTTCCATCTAATAATAGCGAACAAAGTGATACCCCAGTAATAAGCAAGCACATAAATGCTATATACGATATACATTATGTCGAAATAAGGCAGTGATTACGTGAATTATACCCAATTATTTTATTTTATTACTTTAACCCATTTACTCGTAAAACGTCATACGTATACAAGCAGTCCTAGATTACTACTTACGTATTCCATAACGATTCGGACCGTTAATTCACAAATTTTAATATAAAGCTTGACTATGTAGCGATGATGGCAATTAACATTGCTCGTAGGAGTTCGTAACAAAATTAGCCAGCTGTTCTATCTAAATTAAATGTACAGTAATTAAATTCTTATAAAACAATAGTCTAAGTCTCGATAGAATATAATAAAGCCTGCTATTGCAATGTTTTAGAATACGAGAGCTATAATTCACTAATAAACAAGAATCTGCTATAAAGTATCCTGAGTTAGAATGAATCATGAGCTTATATTGCTGATCTTAAATACGTATATTGAGCTCAATCTATTCTCAACCACAAAATCACCTAAATTACACTTGGATCATTATTAAAGGCATTTTTCTCAAATAATCAATATAACCTACTGTACGGGATCTATACTTAAGCTACTATATGATTACTCTTTCATTTACGTATGCCTAACGCAGTAAGACAGTAAGATGACATGTATTTTACATACAAACGTGAGATATACAGGCATTTGCTAGGACATTTCCTTTAGGATCAATGATTTTCATTTAGTAAGATGTGCTAGAGTACACTATATTTACGTAATTGATCACATTCGCATAATGGTACTATCCACTGGCATTTCATAAAAAATAATATTCTATAGGATACTGCTATCGAAATTAAAATTACTAAATACACTTTAGTGGTTCTGTTGCAAAATAATAAAGTAGAATATAATCTGATAATATAAGATCGGATATTGAGCCGTTTGTTAATCAATCATTCATGTAATAATCAAACCGACTTAGTAGATTAAAAATTCATTTGTATTATTATACCGTGTACCGTATAGCGCTATATTGTATATTTACTCATCGGCAGTATTATCTAATCGTTAAAATATTTCTGATAGATAGAACAATAAAACAAAACTTGATATACAGTACGCGTATGTGGCTACATAAATAAGTATAGCAACCATGGATTATAACTAAGGTAAAGTAAACGCATTGTCGTATCTTAGTGTAGTATGTTGCACTTAGGAATCGTTAGCTTATTCAAGTTCATGCGGTTAAGTGCCTTTATTTTATAAAATCAAATTTGTGAATGATTTTGTGTATTACATAATGTAGATTTTTTGAACAAGTAGCATCAGCAATAACAAGACTTTTCATGTATTATTGTAGAATAACATCTTAGTTTACTTGATGGTAGTTGATAACGTCAAAATTAAAATTTCGTTCAAGTTCTCTAAATGCGGCAGCTAATAAACAAATACAAAAACATTAATTATAAGTGTTATACATAGAGCTGAAAAATATACAATTCGGTGATAGAAACAGTCATAGTACAAATTTTTTGGTATACGAGTATTAATCGCATTACAATACGGTATAAGTAGTCTTAAAAGAGTACGATACAACTAATTGCAACATACAGCGTCCTTTTATGAATTTCGTAGGCACTATCACTTACGCAACCAGGTACCGAAAAGATCAATCACATTCTATACAATTAAACTGATAGTAACGTCAATTGATAAGACAAAATTTTTGATGGTCATGGCTTCCCATAATTGTTGGGAAAATATTCAAGACTTAATTCATAGTTGAAACATTAAAAAAATAATAATAAGGCAGTTGCAGCAACAAAATGTTAATGCTTCCTTAATCGGCTTGATTGTCGGACAGCATAAACATCGTTACTAGAACTAATTGGATTTTCTCGATCTTTAGCTGGTGGCGGCTGAGGTCTATGATTTCCAGAAACATGAATCGGAGTAGCAACAACCGACGTTGGGAGAACATGGCGGGATGTAACGTCTACGGATGGTGAATTTATACGATGATTATGTGATTGATAATATTTGTGATGGTCTGCCGCTTCTGCTGTGGCCGAAATACCTTCACGAGCTTTCGAGATCATGCCCCGACTACGTTGATATTGTCGAACTGTTGCGAAAATAATAGTTATAATAGTTAATTAAGAATAGATTCCTTAGGTACTTATAGCAACAGAATAGAAACTTGAAATAATTTACTAACTTCTAAATTTAATGCATGTTAACTAATTATTCTTTAACGAAAGCTCTTACTAGGAATTGTTACAATTGATAATATTTTAAATCATCATCTCGTGTAATACGAAAAATCTGTTCTAAAATATTTCGTTATTACCTCCAGCATCGACAGACTGCATACGACTTTGAGCATTAATCTCGTTCGCGCTAGATAATCGAGTATTAGTACCACGGCCATGAGCATCATAGGTTACCAATCGGTGATTATCCGTAGCAGTAGCGCCTGCATCAATGTTATCACCAATATCCGGGTGTTGATTAGAATGTCGCTCTTTTTGTCTATCTTTGGTATCATTCTTACGAGTTTCGCCCTACGGTAAGGTAAGTATGGTAAAATTCGTAAGTGTTAAAACTGTTAAATTTATTTCTATCAACTTGAATAAGGTGTTGATGACATTATTAACATAATATCAACAAAAATTTACCTTCAAGACATTCCAATCAAAAACGTAATCATATGTAAAACTACATCGATGGTACAAATTTCTGAATAATTGCCTGAAGTATGCATAATCTGGCTTATCGTCGAATTTTAATGATCGGCAAATATTTAGATAAGTCGCAAATTCAGCTAAAAATATCATAGAAGAATATCAATTAGCCCATTTCAAAAAATTAAATAACTTTTATACTAAGAAGAATTACTGACTAACTGAAGATTATAGTACTTACGGGGATATCCTCTACATAATTTTTCAACTGGAGTTGCCATCTTCTTTTCACTAATTTTTTCATACTTTTGCTTTTTAGTAGCAGCCTTTAATCCTTGCCAAGGTAAACTGCCGTGGCTGAAATACATAAACATATACCCAAGTGATTCCATATCATCTCTACGGCTTTGCTCTATAAATAAAAATAAAATGACGCTAACATAAGCTAAGGCGTTAAAATTAGTATTCATTTACAAGATCTGGTCATAATGTCGACTCTTGCTTTCGCTCCCGAAGTCATTGATATTCATCAATTCACATCACTTAAGAATTCTTTGCCGTAGTGAAACATTACATATTACTATTGCTGTTTAACGTTGTAGAACAAAATGCAGCTGCAACTACATTATAACAATTATGAAACGATTAATGCCTTGAGATATTACCAAGGAATACTTACCAATGCCTAAATGTGTATTAATACTGGCATATCGTGCAGTACCAGTTAAATTTTTATTTTCCCGATAAGGAATGTGCTGGTGCGTCTTAGCATCACGATAGCGTTTTGCTAATCCAAAATCAATTATATACACTAAATTGCCTTTCTTTCCCAATCCCATTAAGAAGTTATCTGGCTTGATATCCCGATGGATAAAATTTTTCGAATGAACATACTCGATTCGACTTATCTGAAAAGAATAGAAAAGATTGATGGAATTTTATTATCAAAAGAGGTTACAAATTAGTGTTGTAAAATAATTCATCTATATAGTAAAAAAACCATCATTCTGATGTATTCAAAATTACGAATTAAATGATAGAAGAATAAATTAGGAAAGAATGACGATATCTGATAGGGAATTACATTCTAACAATGATGGGATTTGTTTCAGTATCGTTAAAATTCAACGGTCGGATTTCAGTTTAATAGCAACTTGAAGCCGGAAATATGAAATTTTATTGTAATTATTATTATTGTTGTGGGATCAACTACGTATTGCTGTACTTTGGATTTAATGGTAATAAATCTATATACCGTTCTGTACGTTTTTACGAAATTGCACTAATTTCAAGTAGTGGGGAAGAACCACTACTGTCATTTTTAGGTACTCGCGAAGCAATGAAATGAGTAGCTAATTATAGTCGATATATGTTGTCCTAGCTAAGGAATTTCTAAAAACAAAAAATGTATCATTTCGTCCGATGGAAATCACAATAAGGTGCCAATTGCACAAATATCATACCTGGCAAATAATATGATAGGATGATCATAAACTCGAATATTCGAATAAGGATAAGCTACAGTACATGACATATTCTAATACGCGTAATCAGGAGAGTATTAAAAATAAGTAATAAAATTAATTAAAAATATACTATGTACTGTAATTCGTTTCAAGTCTTTGAAGGCGTATCAAAGATGATCTATGTAAGAGTGATTTAACAAATTGGTGCAAAACTAGTACGATTACGATTATTATTCTATAAGATTTTTAAAGTAATATAATTATAGTACTGGTGTAAACCTACTTACATATCGACATGTAATGCAGTACACAATTACAATTACTTCTTATTATTAATTTAACTGCCATATGATATCGGTGGTGTTGCAAACGACTATACAAACAGTATAGCGTAGTAATAGTATAGAGTCTACTGTAAGCTGCAGGTTAAAAATTCAAAAATTTCTTAATCAGAGCTCTCCATGGTTATATTACAGTATCATGGAATGTGATAGAGCTCTTCATTAACTTCCTATTGGCAGAAAATAATTATTATCAGTTGATGGTATCTACATATGTACTATTCTGTATAGTACATGAGATAACCGAATCATTGTAACAAATTAAGATTGGAAATAGGGTCTACAATAGAAATTTAAGCACAAAAGATTTTCTGTCGTAGGGTATCTTTAGTACGGTCGGATAACGCAAAATTGAAAATACCTCGCAACTTTAAAGCAAATGAAAGTTGCGACGGATTTGTTCAAAAAAAGGATAAAAAAAGATGTTGAGAAAATTAATTTTGAAAAGATCGATCCAAAGCAGTGCTTTAATATACTATTAAGTTAAGTGATTAGTACAATATATAATCGGTGAAGGAAATCAATGAATAGCTTTGACTATGGTAGAGTAGGCACCCAACAACGGTATCTTGTCTGCAGTTATAAAACTAACGTTACAGGAGGTACAGCACATATCCTAGCGGGTTATTGTTTCGATGTGATTGAATGTATAACAATACTGATAATACCGTAATTTATTCTCATCATGATGGGGAAGCTGATAACCCTTTGCTTTTTTTTTTGTTGTATATGTTAATTAAAGATATTTTAAAATGAAAAATAACTAACCAATTGGTCTGCTAATTGAAGCACAGTCTTCAGGCTAAATTTTCTGGAGCAAAAATTGAACAAATCTTCCAAACTTGGGCCCAAAAGTTCCATCACAACGACGTTGTAATCACCTTCAGTACCCCACCATTTTACAGAAGGTATGCCAACTGTGTTCAAAAGTAAGGCAAATAACGTATGAAAAATTAATCCGATCCATCCAAAAAGTTAATCGTAATAATAATCATATTGCGGCGTAATATCAATTTATTTTCGGTTATGGTTGGCTCAACGTTAAATTAACAGCTAATATGGTGTTCTATCCGATTGAGATAGATCAGACCATAAAATATTAGTATATGCCAACATAAAATGATTATAATACGCGTATTTATACAATCAAATCAGGTTGGATAATTTGAACTTGATTTATATTAAGGAAATTGTGTAACATGTGTCACAGTTATTCTCAGACTGACCGTCACTAGAACGGCACAATATAGTGCAAGTTCACTTACCGCCACCGGCCATAATCTTATAAAATTTCCATTCGATATGAAGTTGAGGATGTTTGGTAGTAGTACATTCTAACTTGATAGCTACCTCGTCACCGGTAATAATATTGGTGCCTAATAAATTATAATTCATTATACAGCATATACTTTAATGGCAATAGTATAGCAATCAAGAAGACATATTGAAATGGACCAATTTTTTTCGAGCTAAATCCATCATGTATGTATTTAATATCACTAATAATTAATTAATTACTGTGCATCATTGTATTGAATCACTTGAGCTAGTCCACTCATATTGAGATTTGGATGTGTACACTTGTACGGAATATTGTAAATTGTACATAAACCATATTTGCTAATTTATTCCATATAGAATTAATCACTAGACTAACAGCGATTAAAATAGCAGTACGATATCCAGAGAGAAATAAAAAAAACAGTGAAAAATGAATATGCACTCGTGAAGTATTATATACTGTAAGTTCTACTCGAATGCATTTATATGTATATTTTATACTTGGATGGATTTGTAACATGCACGGTGACGTCTAAATTGATTTCTAGTTTACAGAAAGAGAAAAATTATCATTCTGACTACAATCATACTCAAGCTGGAGATAGAGAAGGAAACAAACATACTGTACTGTGTACAATATACATAGCTAATATTAATAGTATAGTCAAACAAACAAGTTGGACGGGTTTAAGTACATTAGGCTAGTTGTCGATGATTCTTTTTTTTTTTCTATTTAAGTAGAGAAAGAGAAAACTAAAGAGTACAGTCATTTGTAGTATTGTTGATAGCGAAGTGGAGGGTAGTTATAACAGATATATGGAAGAGTCGCATGAAGTTGTAATTATTAAAGTGTTGTATATACGAGTACGCGTAATAATTATCTTTTACCTAAGTAAATGTCGCCAAAGGATCCGCTACCAATCTTCCTGCCTAAGCGGTATTTATTGCCTACTCTTAGGTCCATATTGTGAGACAAGATTAATGCCTTTGCTACTCAGTAGTCAAAACGGGTTGTTCAGGAGCATAGAGCTGTTTATAACATGAACAACAAAAAGTAGAAATATTTGAATACGAGTACAGCATCAAGATAGTCATCGATACAAAAAAATATAAATAACAAAAACAGCTCAGTCAGTTTCTATCTCTGTCCCCCCCAAAAAATATTCACAGTAAACTACGAAAAAATACGGGTTTGAATAAATGTATATATATACGCTAGTATTGATCAGTATGATAATATGCATCCATGCCCTTCGTCAAAATCATTGATACTCAATACTATCATGCGTCGATTGTATCGTAGTGTTTATTATTTAGGACAATTTCTACTGTACTTGTGAGTTACGGTGTAGGCTGTCATTCTTCTTCTTTTTTTTACTATCGGCAACTGCTTGATCTCATATATAAGATTGTAATCCATTAAGATAGAGGCTAGCAATCGATACATGAGTAAAATAGTACAAAAGTATAAAATGCGACGGTAATATTATAACATTGAACCACTACTGTAGTCAAGTGAGTAGAAGGACACTCAATGACGCCTTTAGTCCAGTGATATCGCCCAAAGGCAATCTTTCTTTGATACCCCTTCTACAGTACTGTAGTGCGAGAATGGCGATAAAATAAGAGATAAGAATGGAAAGAAAAGGAAAGGGACGCGATCTGATCAGCCAGTCATAGCGTACACAGCGTTATAATCCAAATGCTCTACAGTATTGATCAATCCACACATTGAAGAGGGACTACTAGGCAATATCCTTTTTCCTCTTCCAAACTACCGACTGCTAAATCCCTCCTACGTGAGTAACCTTCTACTCTTTGAAGTCATCTACAGTATGTTTGACTGAAGACAATTTTACAATAAACAGCAATTGCTTGATACCTACAAAAAGGATAATCAACCATTGAACGTAATGAATATACTACAACTGGATCGATACCATTAACCAATACAGAATTAGGCTACCATACAAGGTTGAATAAGTCCAGTCCAAGATTGAAAAGAGGAAAAAATAGCTAGAAATGAAATCTTTTTTACTGCTCTTTTCACAGAATTATCCTACTGCCCAAAGTCTTCCTCCTACTGTAGTTAGTCGGTACAGTTGCAGTTAAGCGGTGAAAAAGATTTTAATGCAGTGCACAGTGGGCTGAGTCAGACTGGTAGTTGATCTGCTTGGTTACAGTGTGATTGGCTTGACCGTACTGTATTGGTTCAAGCCTCCTGTGTGACGTTTTGCATTGACATTGGTTAGCTTGTAGCAAGTGTACCACGAACTCATAACACCGGTACAAGCATTCCAGTAGTCCACTCCTAGACACATCACTGGCTTGAAGTTGACGTCCTTGACGCTACCAGTGTATCAAAGCGAAGCCGTCAATAAACATTGGGCTTGTTGGCATGTTCGCACATTGTCACATACTGTACTGTAGTGTAGCCAGTCATGTTCATGTCACGACTACATCAGTATTTGTACCGTCCATCTGTACAGTGTACAGTGGATTTGTACACGACACTATAGTACAATATACTGCAGTATACTGTACTGTACAAGTGTACAGTAGTATAGTGTAGTGTATGTACAGTACACAGTCCAAAGAGAAAAAAACAACAGCGGCAAAGCAGTCATAAAAAATGGTGACTAAAAGCGTACTGTACAAGTGTACATATTATACTGCAGTCATTGATTGCAGTGGGTGAAATGCAGGTAAAGAGAGCAGTCATCCACGGATGACCGGTAAATTTGGCCAAATACCGTCCACACAGCAATGGCTTCTTGCTCCACTTTTATCGCACTGAACCCCACTGTAGACAGTACAGATGGCCTCTTCATCAACAAGTGTACCATCATGATTAGAATTCAATTATTAATAATGAATCCAACATCACTAGTGTGATATCAGGCTTCCCTATTTGAGTGTTGTTAATGCAATTTGATCAATAAAGTTTTACGGATAGAGAAAGAAAGAACAAATGAAGGATACCTTAAGCAATTAAATCTAGCGTAGCTTAAAACGGTATCAAGTTCGAATGTATTACTGTAAATAAGTGAAATTACTTTCCAAATACACACGTCTGTTTCTATATACAGTACTTGTGATCAACTATCACGTGTTTATTATTCTATTTTCTGCTTATTACTGTAGCTAGTGGTGATTAATTGAAATGAGGAGGGTCTCTTAGTAATACGACCGTTGTCAGTGTACTGTAATAATGGCTGAAAAACGAGAAAAGTTAATACCGAACTAAACTTCTGGTTATTCTAGAAGTCTTTCAACGTGAAACAAGCAAGCGCTTTTTCAACATTGTAATATCCTACAAGGTCAATACAGGGTCCTTACGATCAGCATTCGGTCATATAATGCGTCGGGACGAATGAATAAGTAACTTTAGTAACAACGAACAACCCCTTTCAATCTTTCCATCATACTCGCTGCAATACTCAATAGTTGATGATCAATTAGGTGCTATTTAAATCTTGCTTCATTCATTTTTTGCTTACAGTATGCATATAATGACGTTGATCACTGATTGCAAACTCGGCATAACTTAGGATTTAAATGATTCGATAAATTTCCATTACATGACTCGTTAAATAAGCTTGAAGATGATCAAATCACCATCTCACACGTAAAGCGTCTCTATTCCACGTGATGATCGACTAATGCACAGTTGCGTGCTTGAAGTTTCAATAATATCATTAAGTACAAAAATTACTCGAAAGAAATTGAACACGTACTGAGTTGGTAAAAATACTAAATGTTATTTAGCTTGGTTATAATTTTACTAAAAAATTATATTGATACAGGCGTAATACTGCCGAAAGAGTTAACTTCAATCGAGAAACCAATAATAATTCAATAGTCTAGTGGATAATTTTATTCTCTTACATAATCATCCCCGTCGATTCTTAAATAATCATGATTACAAATGATCAGCGGACGTTAGACAGCATACCTACTAGTGATATAGCAATGAATTTTTGAACAAACGATACGATTTTTATACGCTTATTTAACATTGTCTGTAGAATCAAGGGAATATCATTTACACCGTGAAGCAAGTTTTGGCTTTGACATCATGTCATCGCTGTCGGTCAGGTCTATAATTAATGAATAGAAGATACTCTTATATTACCCTGGCTCTTATACAAAATCTTAAGAGTATCTTGATAGTTAACTGATCTTGTCCCTTTTAATGGCCAATAGTTACGGTATACACATAAATTTAAGCACTATGAGCGATAAGTTTGCAGCAAAAAATTCAATTTTAAAATAATCTCCTAAGATTGAAAATTGCTCTTGCATCGACCGACCTTGACAAACTTTCATATTTAATCAGACGGTATTATAAATTTGACATGTGTCGATACTGACATTGGTAAATAAATGTTGAAATGCATATTTCTATTGTCATAGTAGAAGTATTACCCAAATTTACCGTGTTGGATGCTTTTTCAAATATTTTACAAATTCGCTCGTAGTATCATACAACATTGTAATGTAATTACAGTTATAGTCTATAACATCACTTTACTCGATAGTTAAATTTTATCTACGGTAATCGCTGAAATACTGTGTATTTGCTATTCATAGCCAAGTTGGCGTAGAGCATTACCGATGTGCATAAATTTCGTCATAGGATCTAATCAAAAAAAATTGAACACTGAGACTACCATTTCTAAAGTATTGCCTGAAAGGCGAACCTGTCAATGATTACCGATGTCATAGATCCAAAGTAGCGATTATAGTACAGTACTAAAAATCGTTGTCACTATCATTTAGACTGTGTGATCTATCCTTAGATTCGATATCGTCATCGTCATCATCGTCATCGTCAATAATGTCTTCATCATCTTCATCTTCATCTACTTCTACTTCCAAACCGCTACCTTCAGACGATAATGTACCACTTTCCTGTAGTAACGAAGTAAATCATTTTGACGTATATGAGTGATGTGAAATTACTATTATTATGATGTATTTAATTATTATACCAACAATATATACAAATGTGGTCAAGTTATTGATAAGTCCTCACTTCAGAATCTGAACCATTACCAATTCTTCCGTACATCGCATTGTTGTTAACTTAATAAACGCGATAATTTATTAGTGGATGAAATTAATCTGTAAAATATCGTCAGACAAAATGCAATCATTTCGAATGATAAATTTACCTTGTTCGTTGGTACTGTCGTCAAGTTCTAACTCATCGTGATCGTCTAACTCTCCTGTTCCGTTAATTCTAATACCTTTCTGATAATTGCCGTAATCTCCATCATTGTCATCTTGCATTCTCTTTAACGACAACTCTGTTCGCTAATTTATCATTCCAAGTAATAATCATCATTTAAGTAAGTAAAGTTTGTTAAAGCAGCATAGTCTTCATAGTTAACGAAATATCCGTAAAATATATTTGTTACTTTAGGTTGTAATAGTAACAGATTTAAGCTTGCCAGAAATGTACCTCAAATTTCTCTTGTTCAATTTTATTGTTCTCTTCCAATTGTTGCTCTAGATAAACTAAGTTTCTATACTTTTCAAAATATCCCTAGATAGGTTAAATAAGTGTAATTAGCTTAAAATATTAGGTGTCATACTTGAGGAAAATGTTGTCTGAACTTCGAACTTATCGAAAATACCGTGTAAAGCTTTTGTAGTTCGGCCTCTAGTTTTTCAAATTCGTCCATAAATGCTGGTCTAAAGTCAAATTTTTAAAATATAAATGATTGTAGTATATATTTTAAAATCTTACGTGATATTAAATGTAAAAGGAAGGGAAGTAAGGAAGAAGTCATGATAAAACTGAATTCTCGTTAGCATAACTAGGATACCTACCTAACAGCCTGAAGACTTTTTAATCGTTTTTGATTTCTTTCTAGCTCTTGTTTCTTTTTTTGTATTTTCGCTTCTAAGTTAGCTTCATCTGAGGCAATATTGTTGAGCATTCTTTCAGTGTGTTGATGTTGCTCCTAATAATGAATAATTTTAATTTTTGCTGGGTGAAAATGTTTAACATCATAATTAACTTACCTCGACGGATGATACACTTTTGGATACCCTATCTTCGAGATCATCCAATTCTAGAGGTCTTGCAAGTGCTGTTGTACGCTGATCCTATGTCATAAATAAAAAAAGTAGGTTTACTTTTACCGTCAATAAATATCAAACGAACTGTCGCATATAACGGTTTATTTACTCTTAAATCAGGCTCTTCACCCAATAGATCGTATACGCTAGCTCCGCGCGTGGTAATATCCGACGCTAAATGCCGGGATTGCTTTAGATCTGTTATCTATATTCAGTGATTGATGATAATAATATTTTAAGATTAACTATCGATAAGGAAAAACGAAAGTTGACAAAATGAGCCAAGAATTTTACCTTATTAGAAATATCAAATTTTGCTTTCGCATTTTCAGAAGAATTATTTTCCTAAATAAATTATCTCAGTTAGTATCATTATTGCATCGACAATTATTGCTAACTGAGCGTTTAATCAACCTCATTCTGTTTGTTTGCCTTCATAGCATTGTATAATATTGTTGTAATCTTTAAAATTTCTTTGACAGCATAACCGTCGGCTCCATATAGCTTCTTGGTATTTAATTTAATGTGTGCTTTGGTAGCCTATCCGATAATTAAGATATATTATAATTCTGTAATATATTATCACAGAAAGCAACTTACAATACCACAACACATATAGCATGATCATTCAAATTCTGACCATAAGTTGGGCCGTAGATCGAATGAAAAAGATTCTGTCTTGTTCAGTATCAATATCGGAAGGTAAATCCAGGTTAGGATCGTAGCTAGATATCAAAAACATTATACATTAGGGGTTGGTAAGCCATAATGCTAGCTATTATGATATTCGAGAATTGTATCACCGGAAATCGATTCAACGTATAATTTTCAAATTTTGAACTTTTTAGGTGATATTATATCGCTATAGCAACTAAAGTGATGCAAATTCTGTGATAACTACATGAAATAATCAAAAATGTACTACTGTGTACGCCTAATACTTCAAAGTTTCAATTTGTCTTACTGTGTTAATTAAACTGATAACAGCATATCGTGAAACGTTTCATGATAAGTATATTCTGTATCGGTACCTGCTTTATTATTTATTGTATATCATTGTAACACTGGATTCAATGTACGAGAAGATTTAGCGTAAAGCCGAATTAAACAAGACGATATTGGCCGGTATTTCACAGATACTATTGGCAATTTAAGATAGATTTAAAACAACTAATCTCACCTCTTTATTAACCAAAGAAGAATTTCAGCTACCAGTGGAAAATTTGGTTGTCTAAAATTTTCCATTGATATAAGCCTAGGATAACCTAAGCTTCGCATCATCTCCGTAAAGTCTACATTACACAGTTAAAGTAGTGATCAATTTCAGTCCTTGTCGATATATTCTCTTAACTAGTACTAGAATTAAAACTATCATGAAATTTTGATCATGTACGGTAGTGATAAGCATTTTCATATTTAATTTACTTACTTCGTAGATCTCTGTATGACATTTTGCTACTATGTTAGGATTTCATCTGGTTCTTTTTTTACTTTGCATAAAATCCATGGAAACGGTGCTCAGTCCATAATGCACTGCGGCATTCGTACCGTTGACTGTCTACTGTCTCTTCTGTTGTACGGACTGTACTGTACTAGTGTACTGTAGGTCCAGTAGCAATCTTTTCGGTAACCAGCGAGTAACGCGTACAGATCAAAACGGTTTGAACCGAACCGAACCTTTCTCAGGTCTACGCGTACTGTACATGTACTGTAGATATAGTTACTGTACTGTACTGTACTGAACTCCGGTCGAACAAGAAACCATTATTTCAGCGTGTAGAACTGGTTGAACTGACCGTACACTTGCCGGTGACTGATAGTTTGTATTAAAGATTGCAAAGAAATAAATAAAATAACTCAATAACGCAGTAAAAAGTCAAAAATAAAAACATGAACTACCAATTGCTCAAGGTTGTAGTGACTTGTATTCGTGAAATTTTAGCCAAATTCAAAGTAAATAGCTTCAAAATTGGAAGACCTAATTAAGGGCTACAATATTGTTTTAAGGCTGAACACTGAACAGCTTTCAACTTTCAACCAAGGTCTCACCACGCCCATGAAAATGTAGTCTAAATACGATGCCCGATTTCTAATTACATTGGCCGTAACATAAATACAGTACTGGTTAATGAACAGGCAGCGCGACTTGTGAGACTAATGTAGATATCTCAAACATGCACAAGTAAAGAGAGATGGTAACTTAGCGGCAATGCCTTCATAACTCTTTCATAAAGAATTGGTTTTTTATGAAGCT
Organism: Trichoplax adhaerens; assembly: GCF_000150275.1. Classification (NCBI taxonomy): domain Eukaryota; kingdom Metazoa; phylum Placozoa; class Uniplacotomia; order Trichoplacea; family Trichoplacidae; genus Trichoplax; species Trichoplax adhaerens. The sequence goes on along the minus strand of NW_002060944.1, from coordinate 6,197,223 downwards.
ATTTAAGCCATATCACAAATGCGTTTAGTTATCGGCGATAGTTGTCCGGGGAATTGAATTAACATTGGTAAATGAACCTTTTATTACAGTATATGTTTAATGTTATATTAAGGGCAATTCCTTGAATAACTGTCATGAAGAATTAACTTTCATAAAGCTAATTCTGCTTCCACCATATCGTAAATGCGTTTGGTTGTCGAGGGATAGTTGTCCCATAAGCAAGAATCCTCTTAGTCTATGAATTATACTGTACATTTCATCACTAAAGATTTGATTGTAACAATAGCTTAAGTAAACATAAAATTCTGGGTATTCGCTAGGATCCTCGTACAAGGTTAATTCTTCTGAGATGTTTAGGCTCGCGTATGGATTGGTGAAAAAAAAATTTTAGTAGTCTATGGCTTGTGTCACAATTATCATTATTTTTTGCGGAGTAATGACTTGAAGTAACTTTACAGTTTACAATATACAAACGTGGCGCCAAATTTTGCTATATTATATCAAATACATAAAGCTATCATGTATCTTGCATTTGATGTATTCCCAAATAAAATAGAAAAAATGGACGCAGCAGTTCTTACGTTAAAAGGTACGTTTACACGAGCCGTGTGTAACTGTTACAAGTTTCAAGATTCTAACAACAGCGCATTTACAGACGCTCAGCTTTTATTGTAAAAGATAACGTTCTATAAGAAGAGCTACAGTAAAGCATTTCGGCCGGTGATGTGCTAGAATCATAATGCCGTTAACTCAAATGATCTCTGATTACATACAAGAGTTAGTCGATCTAAACATTTTTGTTAAGTGGGTACAAATACAGTACTAAGGATTTAGTAGTAAACCACGTCGATCAGTAATGTTAATCCACACAATAACTTCGATGCTAGAAAAGTATGAATATGTTTCAACTGGAACGCTGTATTTTAGGCTATTTCTAGCCAACTTCTGTTCACCTTAAATTTAACGGTCTTAATCAATGCGTGCAGTGCATAATCATCGCGATTAACAAGTAGCCATTTTACTATACGTTATAATATTACACCATTGCATGTTATACCATACGAGCATGCTGATACAGATCGATGCCTTTTGCCAAATCTAGTCGAAGTACTACTCTTGTGATTGTACTGTATATTGCACAATTAGAGGAACAGTATGAAATTAAAGTTATATAAACTTAAATTTTGATGAAAAGCCAGATCTTTCCATAGAGATCCACGTTATGCGCGTGTTAGGTCGTGTTCCTTCTCATAGTTGAAAACGAAACACTGATCATATATCAAATGCGAATGAAGTGATAAAGTTAACAGTGTAAATAGTTAAGGTAATGTTTTAATAGACACCGTATATGGAGTAACAAAACCGATTGATATTCAAGGTTCTACAACTAGAAGGTATTTAACGAAATATATTTAAAATTAATCTCATTTTGCTTAATGAATGTAATTCTCTATAGATAGCTTAATCTTTCAGTTAAACCAACGAATAAATCAAGATCCAGTGAAAAATACTGTACAAATGTATGATACTACGTACGCATGCATGCTAAAAGAAAATTTGCTATACTGCACAACTATCCGTATTTCACATATAAGGTTGATTGCGCACTATGGTACGGTGCTCGAGCTGCTATAGTGGTCTGTAATGGCATAAATTTACTTTAAATACAAGTAATTTTGTTATAATAGAGTAATACGTGTAACAATCAATGAAGTGTTTTGTGGCATTCATCTAACACTACATCGAGGCAGATCATTTTATTATATGTATTGCAATTTATTAATTTTAAATATGAATCTCAGGGTATAATGGGATCGGATGCAATCAATATTATATACGCGTACGTACAGTATTGCACTATACAATGCAAGTTTAAAATCAAGCTCTTCTGCGATCACAAATATAAAGTAATCTAAATTGAATAGGCCTCGCATCTTTAATACAACCTATACTAACGTTACAATTACTGTATAATTCCATCTGCCAACTATCGCAACTAATAAGTTGTTAAGCAGACGATAACCAACAACTCATGTATAAAAGTGCGCAGTAACTGCTACTATAGTGTTACAGATGAAAAGTTATATGATATTTGAAGTTTATACCTAAATATTATTACATATGAACCATATTCCTATGGTCGTTTGCAGGTGAATTGAACCGCGATGCATGTTCATAAAAAGTAGAACATAAACAAGATAACAATGTATAAAATCTAATACGTATAAATCATACATTAACGAGCGTTATCAGATATACTAATATTGTCAGCGTGAGTTACATCACTGTGAAACACTCAAATATAATACAATGAAATATAAAAGATCGAACCATATAAGTGTGAATTTACTGCATGGTATTCGCAAAGATGATTCTAGAAACTGAAGTCATTTCCATTCATTGTCACTATCTAATTTTTTGACATATTACAAGTTTACACAAATCATAAATTACAGTGAATCGTACAGTATACACAAGATATTTGCTCCGATAAAAATTAGCTCAAAGTGGACTGTGGAGATCATTAATCATAGCGTGCATACTAAAAAAATATTATCTTACTGAGATGGTGCTATTGAAATTCTTTATGGATGTTAGTTATCTCGACAACAATATATTTACCATTAGCCATAGTTGATTAGACAACTGTCCTTTGTACAGCATTTCAAATAAGTTTTATAACAAGTAACATCCAGTAGCAGAGTAGATTTTATATACAAGGTTAACTTATTGTTCCAGCACAAGATGGTCAATTTCTTCTTTGCATTCAGTTAATGAATTCAATCTTTTTTTAATAATTTTAGTAACTTCATTGCTACAGTTGTCAGCTAAAGACTGTGATAGTTCAGGTAATCAAAAAGTACTTGTTATTAAAGTTACGCAACGCGATCAAGCATTTAAAATATTATTTTACTAATAATTTGTATGAAGAAATGAAATTCCTCTAAAACTTCGCTAATTGAAAAGCCTGACTAATATAAATTAGTTACACTAGTCAGTTTATCAGAAGATCTATGATCACTAACCTTCATATAGCTCTTATGTTTAGCGACGACCTCTGCTACTTTGCAGATCTCTCGATCCATGTCACCCGTCGATATAATTATCTCTTGGTTAACTCTTTCTTGCCTACGAGAGTAGAGGTTACAAGGATTAAAAATCTTTGCAATTATACTTAAAAATAACAAATACTGGGAGTGATAATTTAGCACTTGACTCGAAATTTGATCTTACTCTTTCTTTAAGAGCTCTATTTCCCGGCGGATGCGATCACATTTACTCTCGCAATTGCGATCTTGAAGTATTTCATTATCAATATCTGTAACCTTGTCTTTTAAGCCTTTCTTTCGATCACGGAAATCCTAACATTTCATTAATTACGTAACAAGGCAGATATCATTTTAAAACTTTAAAATTATTGAAAATACCATGCCCAAAATTAGATACGAACCACTTTTTCGGCTTGAGTCTTTTCTTTAATGGATGTAATTTCAGCTTCCAATCCTTCATAACGGTCTTGTGTATTAGCAAGGGAACGCAGAACCTGTGAAATACAATTTAAAGTATTAATCAATATTTCTACTGATTAAATGCGGCAATAATTTAAATATAAGTTATGCAACAGTGAACTAAAGAAACTATACGTAAATAATATTTAAGTACATAAATAACCTCTTCAACATTCGCTTCTTCCGTCACTCTTTTAGAGTTGCAACGGCGAATCTTGTCCGAGAACTCTCGCTTAACTTGTGATATTTTAGGCTAAAATTGCAACAACACGAAATAATCATGCAATTGTATTCTATACAGCAAGCAAGCATACACGATAAGTTTATGACAGAAATACATTAGAGTTATCCATTTCAATTGAGTTTTCATACTACATTAGGAAGGTTTACCTTAACAACTTTCCGTTTTTGACTAATTAGATTTTTATTGATGCACAGCTCATAATTTTCGATTGATTCATTTTCCGAAGTAGAGGGTAGCACTTTTTTAACATGGCTCAAGTACAGCCGATAGGCCTCTTCATACTATATTTAATACATACATGATAATAACAGTTAGGTCACTTTTATTTGCTATAATATCGTAGTGATAAGTTTATGGAATAGCATATTGTATTGCGATACTAATTTAGCGCTTAATACCTTATCGCGTCTCTTCGTCAGTTTTAATTCCGAATTCCACAATTCTTCGTTACCTTCGTCTAGCTCTTTTTGTAATACATTGCAAAGGCTCTGTTTCTCCTTGATTGCCATCTTAATCTTTTCAGCAGCGCTTGCACTTAGCTTCTGTTCGCTAATTCTTGCCTTTATATTGACGTTATCGGGAAGATTAGAATTTGTTATTATTTTTCATGAAGAAATTTATACTAAACTAAATATGCCTACTTTAAGGTCTTTACTGAGTTCCTCCAGCGACCGAGTTTCGGATTCTGTTTAATAAACGAATTTAGGTTGTAGGTGACTTTATTATACTAATAGGTTATATTTAGGCAAGCTAAAGTTATGATATTATTTCCTACTCTGACCTAAAGTTTGCTTTTCCTCTACTTGTTTCTGTTCTAGCCTTACAAGTCGACTGTTGTGTAATTGAAGGTCTTGTATATATTTCTTGAATTTATTTCTTGAACAGGAAACGATAGTATTACTATCAAGAAGCACAAATGCTAGTTCGTACTAGAGATTACCTGTCTTCGATTAGGATAGCCTGCTTTTTCTGTAAGTTATCTACAGATAACTGTAAATAGTTTACCACGTAGAAAGTAACAAAGTTTGAGTTTGCATATAATATCAAGGAAATACGTACATAACGTAATAAGTAGGTCATACCGGATCATTTTCCAGAATAGATAATTCTTCCATTTGGTGTTCAATATGAGTTTCAATAGAGCTAATTTCTAACAATTTATACATTAAGACAGTTTTAACTTACTGCGTAATTCCGACAAAGAAACAAATATGCAACTTACTTTCACGAACAGACTTCCATCTTCTATCTAAAAAAGTACACATAAACAATTAATTACTAACGTTCATTGTAAATACACAATATCTACGACTATAGGCAGTATACGAATTAGTAATTAATTAACAGGAAAAACACCTAATTCTTGTTGCAAGTGTTCTTGCAGTTCCGGGTAGTCATCTTTCCCAAGGAGAAATTCATTGTACCCAGTTGTCATATAATCATATTGTAACTGTGAATGTAACCGATTGTAAGTACCGTATACAGCAATTAATCTCGGAATAAATAACACTTAGAGTTATTCCTTACGGCTCTATCCGACGCAACCACCTCACCAGCCAATGAACTGGTTGGATCGCTATCAAGAAGCATAATTTCATCAATTTCAAAGAGCAGTGCCAGCTGTTATAGTAATGTGAACAGAATCCAATAAAAACTATTAATAGTAATAACTTTGTTAATTTAGGGTATTATCAACATTACCTGAACTATTTCTGTAAGCCAGGTTAGTGCTTGTAGGAGTATAGGCCATGTATGGGGTGTGCCAACACTGAACATGAAACTTTTAGAAATAGTAACTGGATAGCTACAGTGAATGATAACAGCGTAATATTTAGGCCTAGTTATGTTACTCTGTTTCAGTTGAAGTTTACACAGGTGCTACCTAAAATAATAGTACCCACCTATCCAAAACGTTTGACGTTTTTACTTTTAATTATACTAATAGAATACAGCAGTAGCAGCATACTCACCCTAACGATCTGAATATATTTGGTACCTCTTCTTCATATTTTTTACCAATTGCAACATTAGGAATTATAAATTGGTATATAAACTAAAAAATTAATGTCTTAAGTTAAGTAGGGAAAACCTTAGCTTAATTTGATAGGATAAATTAGAAAAATACTTCTAAACATCGGAGTTGTAAATAGCTCGAGAATTATGCTACCTAATAGATAAGCATGTTCTAATAAAGTAGCAACTGATTATTAAGTATAATAAATATAGATGAATTACCTGAAATACACGTATGAAATCATTAGAGCTAGGTGACATTAGATTCTTGGTAGAAACTTGATGAGGGTAGGAATTCTCAATGAGAAACTAATGGCGAGAACAATGGTTAAAAGTTAATATACAGTATTAGAAGAGTATACCTGTTGTAAGGATATAAAACGAATTGGCATTTGACAAATGCCTATAATTAATTATGCAGCCGTAGCGCAACATTTTTAACGGTTAATATTCTTAAACTTGCAAAAGCAACTATCAACTGACCTCCATCAACTTCTTGATACAACGTTGTTGATAACCTTCATGTTAAGCAATAAATGAGAATTGTGTTTAATTTACAAAAAGAATCGAACTGATGAGATTAATCGTCGTTAACGAAGACATGTGCAGCATGATTATTTTACAAGAAATATTATACATGGCATTGATCTATTAGTATTTCTTGAACATGTTAGCTACTAAAGATTTGATCAATCTGTTATCATAAGTTACCTTTGTCTCTAGGATTCGGTAATTTGACGACTACTCCATGACTCGATCGTCGCTGGCTGAAATATTAGACAAGAGTAAGTATTTAGGAGTTTATGGTAAATTAACATAATGTTTCGAGATTGGTCAGAAATCATCTAAATTATTTGCGTATGTAATTCACTCTAGATGAAGCTAGTCATAAGAAAAGAGAAGTTTTGTATAAATTGCAATCATTAGCTTCGTTTTATAGACATAGGTGGGTATCAGCTAATCGTCATACTTACATTGTTTAGGACTGTATCAGTTTTAAAGATGTACACTGTACACAGTAAGTATTGCTAAATTTTAGCCAACCCAGCACTATACTACGGTGTATTAATTAGTTAATAGTAGCACTTTTATAATCACATACGCATGCATAATTGAACTGAACCAAGATGATATTTCTTGCCTGAAACGAATGGCATTTTTTTATGAATATCCTAGCAGTCTATACAGTTTATATAAATCGATTGAAAGTTTGGATATGTAGCAATTTTTACTTGTATAACTATCAATGATAAATTGAATTCTGTAACGGCTATTTCTGTATCGATAAGCATAGAAAGTATAGGATACTGTATTGTAGTTAGCTATCGCAGTATCTGATAGTTATTGGATGAAAAATGAGCAGAACTTCGATTACTTCACTTAACATAACATACTGTACTAGTGTATTGTAGAGTACTGTAGGTTTCTATTGCTATTTTTCATTTCATTTCACATTGGACAGCTGCAATCTATGCTAGTTGGGATCGAGTTGTATTATAGTGTAGGCTGCTGAATATGTATACGATACCATAAAGTCATTATCGAACTTAGATTGATTTTCAAAAACGATCGTTCTATTTAATTTTACAATATATTCATCTTCTTCTCTAAAAGTCAAGTACTGTAGTAAGTAGGACTATAACATTACAATATTCAATCGTTATTGACTATGTGCACAACTAGCGTCATTTTTCATTGATTTTCTACTTATGAACACTATTTTTCTGATCAAGATTCCGGGCACTTGACAGAATTTGTCGATCCAATATAGGGATCGCTTTGCGTGGATGAGCATGTACGAGCGTAGCAATAATACTCCTTAGTATGTGAATGACGTCGACAAGAATGACCACAAGTGACAAACTAACATACCCGTTGGCTCTAATATCTTGAGAAGAATGCAGAATCTTGTTGACTTCTTCTTGATGCAAGTCTTCTGTCAATTTTATAGTTTACACCTTCAGGTCAAATTTCCCTAACAAATTATCACTGTGTTGCAAACTCAAAGCTACAAAAGTTGTTGGAAGATTAAGGAAGGTAGTCCAGTCTTCCCCAGTAGATTCTATCACATCAATATTGTAGACGGTTGGATTGGTCATTCAGGCCGATTCAGCCCTTAGTGATGACAAGATATTGCGGTATGGTTGAAAATGGAGTGACTGGTGGTGTTGACTGAAACGCCAATGATTGACCTTACCGTCCTGTTGGTGACGTAGTGACACATGCGTTGTTACAACATCAATACGACGACGGTATGGGTACAATCGAGTATTTACAGTTGACTTGTGGCGGTTATTTTTTTTAAAATTAAAAAATTCCTTACGCCTGCGTAGTGAGGAATATTAGCCTAGCACGAGCAAAAAAACAACGTCTCTATCATCACGGTAACGCTGTACTATTTATACGCTATCATGTACTGTACTGTATCACTTTCATCCCATTGAATGGGAAAATCACTCACCAAAAAAAGCAAGTTTTCATTCATTATTAATTAATTTCGATTATTAATTTTCGAAATTAATAATGAATCGAAACTTGCTTTTTTGGTGAGTAATTTTCCCTTTAATTTAGTTAATAGCATACAGTACTGCACTACTGTTATACAGTACAGGACAGCGCAGTAACATGGACTTACAAGATAGTATATTCATGTCAAATACAGTGCAATATATGTATAATCATGGACTACTTACAGGAGACTAGTTCATAATTATAATCCATACTATAAATTCAATAAGTTTAACTACGGTGATTCTACGACAAGCTAGAAATATGTACAATAATAAATATGGTATATGAAATATACATTATAAATTCGCTCTGTTATGTTTGTACGTTTCGGAAAATCAAATATACGTGTACGAACTGTACTGTTGATTACCCAAGTCTTTGCAGGGTTGGCTCCTTTCAGGATTCGTTTGGTAAATAGTACTACTGTTAAGATATCTTTTACTGTATGTGTTTTTAGTCGCATGGTTAAAGGACATATTTAGTACTGTAACACTACTATACAGTATGTATACGTTAAATACTCTTAATACACAATTAGTCGCTAATATTGAATCACTATCTAATATATAATATATGTATGGTTATAACGCAGGACTATAAATTAAATTATTAAATTTTAATTTAATTTGTACAGTACATGAGTAGGTGTACAGTACACTATACAGTAGTTAAAGTTCGTACTTATACAATGCCAATTGTATTTTAAGGTACAGTATTACAAGTATAGATTGTTGAAATAAAACATGTCCATAGAAGTACTATACAAGAAAGCCATATCTCTATCCGAGAAAATTGACTAATCTAATTATAACATAAGCAGTACGCTTAACTTTCGAGCCAAACTAGTCTACCAAACCAAGGTTGTCAAATGCTACAGCAGAAAGGTTTCTTTCTGACCTCTAAATGCTACGATAAAAAATGGACGTATATCCTACGCTATACTATACTGTAGTCAAAAATATTTACGGTCAATTCAAAACTTTTTTACCCTGTAAATCATAAATTCACTCATGTTATTTATAGTATCTTATTATTATTGCAGTATCACTAGAAATAGGACATCTACACTATACTAAGCTCTTTTATGGTTACATCACAATGAGCATATCTCAATTATTCTAAATTCTACTGTGAATTTAACTTCACTGCAAATTAACAAATTAGCCCATAGCAACGTACGTGTATGTTGCGGTTTACGAAAACTTCAACAGGAAATCTAGTTTTCTTTTCCTTTTTTTTTGCCTTTTATGTTGATAAAGCTCATCTTGTGAATAAAATACGCAATTTGTATGTACATTTACTAATTTATTATCGAGAATTTATAAAATTACGGCAATAAATAATCTTAAAATAGGTCGGTTACTATTTGCTGTACGTATATTGTAACATGTTGACAAGTTCAGTACATCGCAAAGAATCAAATTAGCGACTAGGCATAACCCGTTTTCGGCACGAAAATAAACAACATAAATAGGCACTGTAAACTTGACGAAATTTTTCCGAAGTGAATCCATACAAAAACGGATTTATAGCACTATTAGTATTTAAAATATAACCTGTAAGAAAGACTATAACATTTGGTACATCTATTTGCAGTGGTATCAGAACATATGCCTGAATTACATAAGGTATATAACATATTACAAATGCTAAGTAAACGGAAAACATCATTCGTGTCATCTGTACCTCTCTTTTATGCAAGCGAGAATACGATCTAGATCGAGTTTTTCCATGTAAAGTGACTGTGGTACGCCGCATGTTTTGTCTCATGACCATATAAACCCTTAAATAACAATACCCTAAAAGGAAGATGGGTACCATAATATCCACCGTTATTGCAAATATCGGATAAGAGATTTCCATTGTAATGTTAGGCAAGCATAAAAGTTGCATCTTATCATATGTATAGTGGTTCCATCCCAAAATGGGTAAGAAAGCTATTAAACAAGCATATAACCAAATGACTAAAATAGCTGCAACTACCACTTTTCTGGTAATCCAATGTTTCATGGAGTTTACAACAATAAGATAACGGAATATTCCTGTCAAAGTCAATGTGAAAATTGTCCCGACGTGGAAAGCTGATAACATAAATCCACTAACATTGCATATAACCCGATTATACCCCCAATCAGGTGTTAATAATCCACAAAGAACAAGTCCATCTTGTATTCCTCCTTTTAATATATCCGCAATGGCTAGATTAATTAACAAATAGTTTACCGGTGTTCGAAGTTCGACATATCGATGGAATACTCTCAGCGCCAAGGCGTTTCCTGAAACGGTGACTATCATTAAAATCACGTAACTTAGAACAGATATAACCGTAACGGTAGAATAGCTCTGGGAGGTAATATTTGATGTAGTGTCGTTAACCATATTGAAATTAAACAAAATCCGATGAATTAGCGAACTATTAAAATATACTTAAATATAATTTAAATTTTTTCCTAACATAGTTGAAAAATTGCTTATGAATGTAAGCAAATGTATAAATTTTGACCCTACAAATCCATACTCCTGTTACTATTAACAGCGTATATTGAAAAAAAGAATCTTGTAGTATACTCTACATCGCCAAATATGTCAATCTTTGTACTTTATCTCTTTTCAACACCAATCGCTGCAATCTGTTTATTTTACTCCTAGATCATAGAGTTTACGACTGCAACGATATTTACAGCATGCCATATCTATTTACTATTAATGTGAATTTTCGACACAATAGTAGTGAATGTGTACCAGGTACAGATTTGCAAAAGGATTGATAAAATATTAATAACGTACAATTTCTTGTAACATCGAATCTGTCACTCAATCATAAACTTTGGTATGAATTTAGTAATTGTTCAGCTATGATACAATTAAGAACCAATGAAATTGACTTTATATCCACAATTATAGGTTAGCTTATGCAGCTCTTTCGCATAAAATGACAATGTTATTCAGCCAGCTTAACATATCGAATTTCGATTTATATATTTATGAGGAAGCAACAGCAACAATAATACTTCATGAATAAATACTATATTATTACACGAAATCAGTTTTAGATAATTCAGTGATGTATTACCATATCGAGTATAATATCTGGGATCTAGGACTGTAATGAGTCAGAGTTGGCCGAACCAGTTTAGCAGCTTAAAGTGATAAGTGTTCAGAATCAAGTTATCTGATTTACATCGTATATTGCTAAGATGTCGAATAAAATTTACTGCACGATTCTAACCCTATTATTATTATATTATTTTTGTATCTATAAAGGTATCGACATCAGTGATAAACATAACATTAAGATTTAAATATTATGTTCTAAAATGTTATACGCTAACACAACATAGGGATAATGGCGCATCATTTTGACAACGCATCTGTAGAAAATAAGAAAGGCAGATGACAGCTATAACTCATTGACGAAGTATTAATTTGAGTTCGCAGGTGTTTTCGCCATCATTAATGACAATTACAAATGTCATCATTATGGTAAGTCAATATCTTTAGTCTGAATAAATCATGGTAACTAAATCATAAATGATTTAATCCGACTTCTCTATATCAGGTGCATTTAATCTACTAATTTTTGAGTACGTTATGATGTTGTATAACGCTAAACCTTATTGGATATCAAGAAAGCTAATTATTAATTTCTTTATCAATGTGTCTTTAGTCGCTTGCCACTCATTTTGCATACATAGACAGACTTAGTGGATAAATTTCCACATTTTATACCTTTATGCATTTACGCGTATTATGCATTATAATTGCTGTTAGATAAAGCCCGATATGCCCGTAACTTATACAGAGTTTTAACAAGAAAATTATTGTTCGTTTTCGGTTAGAGTCATCATTTGATATATCATAGCAAACTTTCTATTTTGTGAGCAACTATTGTACAGTATAATCTAAATTTAGAAAGTGAGTACAGCATCTTGTAATGATCAGCACTATGCTGTATTTACTATTAAATATGACAATCTGATTTGAGTTACAGTTAGAATAATCACGGAAGTCCTAAGAGTTAAGTGTAAACAAATTTAGAATACAATAAATACATGCGTATATCTGTTATAAATATACAGCCTATTTTCTAGGTTTTTACGGTGATTTACATTTCAAAGGTGATAAAAGATTTATTTTAACCGAGTATTTCTATTATTTAAAAGTGTATATATACAGAGATTGAAATACCTTACCGGATTGAACATATCATTACTTCGTTTCGCATAGGCGTACATTGTCCGAAGTAAAAAATTTTACGATTAGGTAAGGCAAATTTTAATTTAATTCATCTTCAACTGACGTTAGGGTCAGTAGTGTTTATTAGTACATAAAGACAGTACAGCAGCTGCAAGTAAAATATAAATACAGTTTAAACGAACTAATTACTATGCAACTATACAATGCAAATACCAAAAAATTTGACCTTTGACTACTGCACTACACAAGACAGTGTAACTTACTAAGATCAGTACTGAACAGTCAGTACTTCTGTAAATAAATTAAATATTTCGATTAATTATCTTTTCATGGATGTTTGGAAGAAGAAAAAGTAAAATAAACATCCTTTATATATGACATGAGCAATGATAAGTCTTTTCAGATTTGGCGATTTATTATACAGTTAAGAATCGGCTTTAAGGCTTTCATGCGTTCCATATGCGTGTAAGATCAGACGGCACAGATTTATTATGGAAAGGTTTCTTTGCAAACTCCAAGGCAAGCAGTTAAACTGCATAGAACTTATTACAATTTTTAGAAAGGATGACAGATAAATTATATAGCGAACTAATCAGATAAGCGTAGCATATGATTGTAATATGTTGTTTTAACAATGCTGAGCACAATTCTTCTTAACTACAAGGGATTATCCTAATGCTTAATAAAAGGAGACTTTTTTTGAGGGACTGCTGATGTGCGCAATCTTGTCCAAGACGATCGACTCAACGTCAAGAAGATATACAAATTAATATTAAACGTTTAATCACTGCTGCCACGTTGCAGTTTGCAACAATGCATCACCGTAATAAATAAATAAGTAACTTGTTCCCAAGTAAGTAAGTAAGCCATCAATAAATAGAAAATATAATTATCAGCTAAAAATAATACCACCCAGGACATGTGCAGAATTACTGACATCACGCCAGAATGAACTCAATAGTATAGACTATACATCACACGAGTAATTCACTCACCAGGCCGGCTCGATCGGGATGAATTACCACAGTAGTAGCAGAATATTGCCGTAATAAATAAACTAGTAACTTATTCCCAAGTAAGTAAGTAAGCCATCAACAAATAGAAAATATAATTATCAGCTAAAACTAATACCTTGCAGGACATGTGCAGAATTACTGACATTATGCCAGAATAAATTCAATAGTATGGACTAGCATCGCTCGAGTAATTCACTCACCGATCGGGATGAATCACCACAGTAGTACCAGTATATTGCCGTAATAAATAAATTAGTAACTTATTCCCAAGTAAGTAAATAAGCCATCAATAAATAGAAAATATAATTATCAGCTAAAAATAATACCACGCAGGACATGTGCAGAATTACTGACATCACGCCGAAATGAATTCAATAGTATGGACTATGCATCACACGAGTAATTCACTCACCGGGCTGGCTCGATCTGGATGAATCACCACAGTAGTTAATACCAGTATATCGCCGTAATAAATAAATTAGTATCTTATTCCCAAGTAAGTAAGTAAGCCATCAATAAATAGAAAATATAATTATTAGCTAAAACTAATACCTTGCAGGACATGTGCAGAATTACTGACATCACGCCAAAATAGATTCAATAGTATGGACCAGTACCGTCCGTTAGTCCGTACAATGTGATACGGTTTAACGGCGCGGCGTTCAGTTCGTTCAGTTTGCAATACCGTAATAAAAACGCTTGAATACGCGTATTAATGCAAACGATTCGCCTTACCTGCCTGCCATAGAAATCTCCATGGCGTAAGCTATGGATTGGGTAGTTTCTTCAACAGTAAAGTAGAAAACTTCTAAAAAACCACTAAGGCAATTTTAAAGCTTTCAAATTTCGAAAGTCCTTTTTTGTTGTCGGGAATTATCGATGGTCTACTCTCGCTATAATTATAGTATATTCATCATAGAAGTGCGTACAAAGACAGTACTGAGATCGAAAATTTTAATTAGTGAAACTGTGACACGTCAGTAAGTTCACAGATATTTTAATTGTATGAAAGGATTGCTATATCGATCAGCTTGGAACTTTTTAAACTATTTGCTTATTAACCATACTGACTGTAAATAGAAGATTGCTGGTGGTTCGATAGTTAAAGTACTTAACTTGGCAACTGTATTACCTGAATACAAATACTGTCTATATGACGCATAGACATATTGTAAATTAACGGTAAATTCAATCATCGGCTTCAAGAGTAGGAATTGAAAGGGAATTTATTAGCCATTCTAGTTATTTGATTATTATATTTATTTTCGTCCAACATATACATGCATGTAGCCCTATTAATCTCTTGTTTACAATCAGGAAGGTACTTTGGAAGGCACTGACTATAAGTGTATATCTTTGAATGACGAAGGAAATTGAAGACTGGCTATCTTCATTCCACTGTCGAAAGTACAGTCGAATATTTGAATTAGCTGGAGTTCTATCATTTCAATCCGTAAGTATCGTGTAGTGCGTATGCTTATAATTGTACAGTAGTGAAGCTAAATCATTTAAGTCATTAGACATTTAGAAAATACATATTTATTTCATAGCAATCCTAACTTTGCTACACTTTACCTCACACTGCGTTCACAACATAATGAGGGTAAAAACGTAGTTTCAAATTTACTACATCATACTTTAACAAGCACAATACATTAGAATGCTGCTAGCATAAAATAGTTATTACTCAACACTGGTATGTAAACAAAAAAAATACTTTTACTATACTGTACTTGTACATACTAAGTGTGTGATGTTGCATTAATTAATGATATCATTCGCGAAACTGAGTAGTTCTGCACAGTACAAGGTATGGCCGTGATTAGTAAATAAATAAATAAATTGAGGAATTTATGACACCAGTACTGTAGTCAATAGTGTACTACAGTACGTAGTTAATTAGATAATCAGGTCTTTATTGTACCATACGTACATGTAAACTGTACACTTGATGCTAATGGGTATAATTGATCATCTTAACGAAAAATTGAAAACGGGTACCCAGGGCAAAAAAATTATGTACGTTTGCAATTCATAGAATTGAAGGTTATAACGTCATGATAACGTATAGGGTAGTAATGTAGTTCCTAATTTTGTACTACTATAGATTCGAACAATTCCTGTCTTTATATATACAAAACATAGAATCTACATACTTACAGCATTTGACAAAAAATGCTCCAACTTTAAATTGGGTGCTTTCATTGCGACATCCTATAATAAATGATAAATCTAAATCGTGCACAACTTTTGCCTCTCCCCTTTTAATAGCCCCTCTACTTTTACATAATAAAATAGATATATTATTATTACATCTAGATTATTATTTAAAAATAGACTGTAATATTATGCATTGATTCACTATATTTTATGCATTAGTTTACAGTATCTGCATTTTATAATCCTCGGATTGATAATATTCACTGTTAGTATGGAAAAAATAAATAAAAATGTTTTCAATTTTCTGCTCGGTGTACAGTACAGTACTGTACAAAGCGATGGTTTAACACACTGTATAGCACAGTATCCACTGAGTCGCGTTTCTGAATTACTGGACAGTAACTGTACTGTATAGCGTGATTAATTTCGTTTTAGAAAAATCAGCACATATCTTTGTGACTAATTTTGAAGACTAATTGAAAAATATTTCCATAAGGACATATCGATGGATACCAATTTTACTCCAAACTGTGTAATATTTATACGTTTTATTTCATTTTTCGCTTTCTGACCAGAACTTAATAACACTCAGTACTACAGTATTGAACCGGGCTGAATATATATGTAGATCATAAAGGTATTGAACCGAACCGAACCGGACCGGACCTTTCTCAGGTCTAGGACTGATCAATACAGTACAGTACCAAGTACAATGTACTGTAATCTCTCTTACGGAACTGTACTGTACACTGTACAGTACCGTAAGTATATCTAGTCGGAGCTGCAGTTTTAAAGCATTCAAATTAAATTATTCGTCAGCTTGGACAACATCGATATAGAGGTAATCAAATTTTCTGCCATGCCTAGGTAGCTGATAGAAAGATTTAAAAATTACTGAATCACCGTTAATACAGAAAGATAGATTATGCAGTGTTTCACCTTGTCAATTCACTTTGTGTGGATCGTAATATCAGGTTTTCTCCACACTTTGCATATACCTGTACAGGAGTTCAAATCTTTCACCCTGATATCACTCAGACTTGTTACCCTAATCGATATCATGTCAAGGTATCACTCGATAGCAAAGCATACTCTACCACATTAAATGGTGCAGAACCATATATATTCTATTCTATTGTCCATGCAACTTTCTTCTCCGTTTGTTAAGTTATATCACAACATGATACGAAACGGCATATTGTATGTATATACGAGCGTATGAAAGAAATTCGCCCTTTCAATGATCCTTAAACTAATCTACTATCAATAATACTCTGCGAGCCAGTAACCAATTTCCGATCACTTAAGAAACGAACAATATTTTAGACGATTACATTACTGTACAATGTTGTTTAACTCAATGTGTACGTACCTACTGTATGCATGCACATTATACTGTAGTGCTTTACTGAAGCATGGTAATACACAATATCATTTTATCATGTGGAACCTCTGGATCGTTGCCAATTTTGCTCACTTGTCAGCAAAACTTATTGTTTTATAAATCATCACACTTTCTACTATCGAACAGTGTACACTGTACAGTGCAACAACGACATTGTTTGTCTTTTAATCTAAATCTTACTCTATATGGCATGAAAGATGTAGCCATTACCTATCTACTAAAGGCTCGCCTCGGTCACGTTTAAACTTTGAAGCTACTACATTCTACAATTAAAACTACTTACATCAAGGCAATATGGATCACAATATTAGTTATTGAACAATTTTGTAGTAAGCTAACTGTAATAATAGATCATCATCAACAAGTCCTAGAAAACTACTACAGTACGGTAGATGTCGAATTTTAAAGAATGCAAAGATGATTTACCTTGTATCCGCTGACATGTGAGGTATAGAACAAATATTACAAAATAGTATCGGCAAGATAGAGAGTCAAACAGATGTTATGATTATAAATTTATCATGTTTTCGATGTCGTAGTAGATGTATCCTGATGGCCGTATTTTTAACACTTGCTTAGCTGCGATGTTTACCACGTCATAAAGTGAAGTCGTTACTGAAATGTGTTGATATTGGTGACGAAGAACTTATCTCTAACAAGATAGACAACATCATGCAATCAGATGATCAACAATCGGAATCTTTGCCGGAAGAGTTTATTACCAATTCTGATCAGGTAATTATACGCGTATCTCCGTATCAGCTAGATAGTTATAATTGTTACGTTTAAGGTAAGCCTGGCTAAATCAATATAATTTGTATCATACGAGTAACGTACAACAGAAAGAGAGTAATCTTTTCAACTGTAGCACATGTAAAAACAACTGTAACCCCTTTACAAATAGCATAATACTATTACAAACATTATCAAATATCAGTTTATTTGTTTCTATTACCGTAAGTGCAAGTAATAGTAAATACGCGAGTTGTGATGGAATCAGGACATTTACAGTGCGTTCTTCTGAAATCTAGATTGATAACCATCATGCATGCTACTTTCAGTACCAATTTTTGTTACTTAAAATCTGTGTGTTTTTTATACATCCATATCGATTCAAGATTAGAATGCTATCTCTGAACCACTGATTAACTTTGATATAATTATAATAAAGCGAGGACTGGACTGACTTTAGCAATCTCTAAACAGATAATTACACAACAAGATGAATTATCAACGCCTATAGTAAAGCGGAAGCGAGGTCGACCGCCTGGTAGTAAAAACAGAACTAAGGAACAAATACTAAATTCAAGTAGTAAAAAGGTATTTGGTGTCATTGATCCGGAAACAGGGCAATTTATTAAGAGGGGAAGAGGTAGACCCAGAAAAAATACGATTCCAATTATAATGGATAATTGTAAAACGACATCAAGTCATCGAAGAAAAGGCGAAAATCACAGTAGTAATATTATGAAAGTCAAAAATATAAAGCAATCGCCGATTCTATCCAAAAAGAAGACTACTAACGATAGTCATAATAGATACAGTGCGCCATCAGATGCAAATCATATATTACCATCATCGCATCTTATCTCTCAAAACAATAACATTGGCAGTCAAAGTAGTTTACTACCTTGTGTACGACCTAAACAATGGATCTGCTCGCTATGTGGGTTTCCCAGTAATTATTCCATCTTGGGTGCCCTATATGGTCCTTTCCACTACATGGATGGTCATTTTGTTAAAAATAATCACCAATCTCAACAATCAGTGAACCGACGACTAGACTCAACTGGTATTGTTGATAACCGAAATGCAGGTAGTAATATTGCAAATGTAACTTCTCTCTCTGAAAAAGAACGAGAAGAAATCTGGATTCACGAAGATTGTATAGTTTGGTCGCCTGGTGTCTATCTGCTAGGAGACACAGTTGTCGGTCTAGTTGACGCTGTTAGAGTTGGTCGAACTAATGTAAGATACCTAATAGATGCTGATAGCGAGCTAATTTAGAAGTTATAAAGTTGATCTATACAGTCCAATTATATAATTAATACAAGCGACATTAAAAAATTAATTGAATTATTTGTTACACTGCATTACGCGTATAATAGATAATTAATTGATCTATCATAGCCATCGACTAAATCCAAATTCAGGTCCTTGAGTGGTATAAGAATTGCACCTTACTTAAACAGTCATTTTACTAGTAACTGAAATTATCAAGTATTAATATACGATTTACCAGCTAGGAAATAGTAATGTCTAATATTCTTTTTTATTTTCTATGATAGAAATGCTCCGTTTGTGGTACATTCGGAGGTACGATAGGTTGTCTGTACAAGGGATGCAGTCGTAAATATCACTTCTTGTGTTCAAGGCAAAGCGGTAAGATACTATGGCTGTTAATATTTCAATAAAATTCTAGTCTTTCCTATTCTCGTAAAGTGACACTTTATTATTCATACAATGCGATAGTTAGATTTCAATATGATGCGCTACTATCAACATGCAGAATGTCTTTTGACTAGTTTATAGTTAAGACCAACATTTTTTATTTCTGGATTCCTGTAATACAAAAGAGTTAAAAATTTGCCTATTACGCAAAATTATGGGAACTAATGTTTCGAACAAGATCTTTGATTGACTAGTGTATTTTTCAGGCTATTGAGAGTAAGATTTATATCAGATGACTTAATTCATGTGTTTATATGGTCAATTTTTAGATTGCCTCTTGGATGAAGATAATTTTACCCTGGTTTGCTCTAAACACAAGGTATTATAATACCATCTAACTATTTAATTTCGTTTGTAACTCTCGCTATAATTGCAAAATACATATCGTACATTGTATAAATCAAGTGATTTTTTTAACACGCTTATCGTAAACAAAATATTTATCTATTATCAAGCTTAGTCTGTATACAGCTGTATAGTTATTCCTAAATTTGATAGCAAAAGTGAATAGTATACCTAGGATATATTACTAAAATTTGATATTGTCAAAAATCGAAAATTAGCATTTGGAAGCAAAGTATAGCACATGATATAATAAGTAGTAACTAAACAATTGCTGTAAACCATAATTTTGTAAACATACTTTATATATTATGCTATGTATAGGATTGCAAACATAATATGCAAGCGCTGTCACCTGATGCAATTACTTGGAAGAAGGCATTTCTAAAGAGTTAGTGTACAAAAATTTTGTAGATCCTACGGAGCTATTCATAGTGTCGCAATGAGATATTTACAATTATCAATTAATACCAAATTTAAACTTGTCACTTGACAAGAAATGCTTTATCGTATTTCGATGGCGTTGTCATTAATAAGGACATTCTTATTTTAGATAAAAAATCAAGAAAAGCCAATGGTTGATATCAAGCATGGAATCTAATATCGTAAATTAAATTTTATTTATCATTTCTAAATAATTTATATTCCCTTCACATTAGTAACGAGGCTATAAATGTGTAATTTCGAAAGTGATTGAGCTAATAATGACTAAAATTAGTATCGTAGATTGAAATTCAACAATCTACACAATTTTTTCCTGGTGCAAAAATTTAATTTAAACCTTTACTTATAATCAAATCGTATCACAATGTATGCAATGTTTAAATACAAATTTTTTATATCGTCTTGGCGTCACTTTCTGCTATTTCATTGTACATTTAATGTATTGCTCCTGAATTGATGTCTTTGATTTCTATAACAATACTACTGGTATTGCTTTTGTTAAATTAATTAACTGTTACAAAAAAAGAATGTATTACCATATCATGAATGCTTCTGCACAACAGGTCAATGAATTTCGAATCGTTTGATGTACTTCTTTATGAACATCACAGGTTCTAATCTATCTAAGTTCACCTAGGCATTATTTTATTTGCGTTTATTATTTGTATCCGTTATACTACTGCCCTAATCATTACAATGTGGCCGTTGTTATTATATGAAATAAAGTTACATTTCCGAATAAGTTATTCCAACAATTGTAATGTCTTATTTAAAAGTAGTCAGCAGAATAGTTCAAGATGATGTAATATTTAATTTAATTTTTATTCCTTATCCACATCAACGATCGTTTGCCTCATTTGGAAAGAAATACTGAATGTAGATACTAGTAATCATCTTAGATACTTCAATAAGGACTACTAATATCATTCCCCACACAAAGTCTGCTGTTAATGTACTTATAGCCTTATTTACCACATCGGAATTAAATAGAATTTAATCCACGAATTATCGCATATTCCACACATAATCTAATCCAGATGAAGTTTATAACTATGTTGCAAATGAAAGCGTATCTAAATTCAATCTTAATATGTTATAGCCATTCAAAGAATTTAGGTCACTGTTGCATCAGATCTTTTATACGACCCTACATCATTCCAGTTGGTTTTAATATTCAACGTAATACTCTATTTTAACGTCTATCTCCGATTTAATGGAAAAGGTCATTTCTTTTAATTAAGAAAGTATTTGATAACACACAGTAATCTAGCGCTAATCAATGTAGTACAAAATAATACCAGTTGTCAGTAATTTATTAATTCAATGAGTTGCTTTGACTTTTATAAATTTGCAGCTAATCATAGCGACTGCAAAATATTGACTACCTCAATTACATGTTATCCTCATTTTTTCTAAGCCCACAATATACGCGTATACGTATATTAAATCGAATAAAAACTAGCCGTAAATTAGATCATTAAAATTTTGATAATGCTTTCCTGTATCCAAGTGCAAAATGTTAAACAATTATTGCTAGTGCGATTACATGGTAAATAAAATTAAAGTCTTCTGGGGAAATATACCGTAAGTTGTACATCAGTCCAAAGGTTAACTGTAATACTTTGTTAAGATGCTGCTGTCAATCCTTAGAATCAGAGTAAGGTGTTATGACGGAATTGAGTACAATGGTGCTTTCACCTTGATATTCATGATCCGTCAGTTTCTACCATACAAGTAAGCATTGTTTACAATGCGGTAAGTCTCGATTATCAAAGCGTTTTTGCACCTCAGTAATTCCGATTCGTCTAACGATATCAAAAAGCAAGATTATAGACGTCACCATCTAACCCAATTTTGTCTCTTATTGCCAAAATAAACCAGTACAAATCGTAGTAACTTTTTCCAGGAATCATATCTCTATTGGTAATTAACACTGTTGATGATTCATTTGTTTGGAGTTGTAAAAGTTTACGACGTTACGTTACCGGTTATTCTGGTATAATACAAATGAACCACAGATATTTTAGCACTATTATAAATATGAGTAGTAAATTAACTTAGGCATGGTTATACTCTATTTTTATTATGGCCAGAATGATCTTTTGAAGATAGATACGTATATGATATATGTATATCAATTTGCTCGCATGATGATGACAATTGCAATCAAAAGTTTTGGAAATTTTTTGAACCGATTATATTATGGATAGGATGATGGAGAGAACTGTTGTTTGTAAGCTTATTTATTTACAAAAGCTATCAGTCTTGAGCCTTGTTCAATCAGTTGCTCATCTGGCTTTGATCGAACAAACAGAAAGCGAGCTAAATGATATCGATATATCAAGATAATTAAAATGATACAATCTATCCTTAAGCTTATTATCAATTCTATTCATAAGATTTTCCTATAAAAATAACAAACGTTATTATTGATCATGATTGACTGTTGATTCATCAATAAGGCTAAATCGCTAGCTGAATAAAGGGTGGTAACAGGAACGCCTCTTCATGAACTTAGCTCCATTGACGTCATAAGGGAGTCAATTAGATTAGCTCTTATTGACTTAACGGGAAGAGCGTGTAGACGCCTTTAATCGATTATACTTCAATCCTTTTCTTATCTGTAGCTCACTCTCCTATCAATTCTGACAAGTCTATTTCATTCGCATAAGGAAGGTAAGTATGAAAGCTTCTTGTAATATCTGTAATGCAGCGACTTGAACAAGATTTATCATCATAACTTATCGTTAATATTAGAGAAAGTTGTCTACAACAGAGATGTCAAGATTGAGCTTTTTGAATGGATGGAGATATAGGCTTTTATTTTAACACAAATACAATGATTTTCACCTTGCTTTTCAGTTATAATAAATATTATACCAGCACAAACGGCCCGATTTATCTAAAATCATGAAGAATATTTTGGTAATCCTTCTACTGGTTGCCGGATGTAAGTCTTATAGCTAGAAGCGCATGGATTTGATACCAGTGAAGTAATTATAATTACTAGTCGAAACTGATTAAACCAGTTATCGTAAAATGCTGAAATAGATACCGAAATTTTTTCCTCAACTATCAGAGAAGTTTCTCATCTGGACCTAATGGATAGTATATACAGTATTACTCCAGCTCCTACCGATTATCGATAATTACTGTAGATATCGATTTTATCATCATAGATATCAATGGTGATACTGCTGTAACTCTATTGACCAACTAACCATGACAAATTCTTTGCTCTTTTACTTCTTTACAATTTCAGTAATTATCAGTAACGATATAAGCTATAGCTTCAGAAGAATTTATTAGTGGACAAAATTATTAATAGATTAATCTTTATCTGGACCACATATTTCTTTCTATTTCAATCCACAACGGTGGAGAGAATCTATTGTCAAAATTAAATTATCGCTACTTTGACGAGTTATCACTTCGATAAAGGCATGTGATCTGGTACATTTACGGTATACTTTATCTAGCTAGCATTAACGAATTGCTCTGAAAATAAAGGATCAGAATCGTATGTTCTCATCCATTTTATTAGTCGTAATTTGCTTAGTATTAATCTCTCATGGCAAAAATAGCGATTATTCTAGCATGCCTTTTAAGTCATAGGCATCTTATTACAGGATATATTTATATTTTAGCTCAGAAATATCGCATAAAGTGCAGATTAGTAGCCGGATGGCTAAAACTGTGTCTTATTTACCCTAGCTACGTAAAGTGTTTACTGAATTCCGTCTTGCTTCCTAGTACACGTAGACGAGTGTAATAACATCAGATCATGGCAAGTGATGACTAAAGCCGGTACCTTCGGCGTATAGACTATGACACTGTTGACAAAATAAGTATCACATTAAATTAAAAGTATTTTTCCCCTATAACAATTTTGGACTCGAGACACCGGATAAGTTACAGCTTTGTAAAGTAACATTATTGCGTAACTACACTTTATTATCGTATATAGTATTTGATTCACAATCAGTAATTCCAGTTTAATGATTAGAAGAATAAAATGTTAAAATTTTGTTGCCACCAATGCTATAGATCTTTAGTCTATTATTACTGAGTGTTTTGTTTCCAGACTTCATTACGTTATACCGGCAATAGCCGGCATATTTTGATGATAATTGAGGGTAAATAGATTTTACACGTACTGAGAAAAAGAATTATTTTCGGTTCCTAGATCATTAATTTATAATAGAATTTAGTATTTTTATTGGATTCAAGGTTATTAAGCTTTTAAAATATCTTAATATTGCTACTCATTGCAATAAGTCATGCTTAATATTATTTATTATAATTACCCTAATATCATTTTATTATCGATTAAACGATGGGTATGCAAGATTAGTCATTACTATAATTGCACCGGACTTAGTATTGTGATTGATATAACACAACATCATAGTTTTATATCTAACAAGATTTCATAAAAATAATGATGAAGTTATGCTTTCAAATATAAAATCTTCTAAAATTTTATTTTTAATTTTGCTTATGATATCTTGCTGTTAATTAAATACATAACAATATTATGATAATATTAATATATCACGTAAAATAGGCTACTGTCTTATACTAAAGTACTATTTTTACCCTATATTTCATTAACCTTGAACCTTAACCTTTTGGAACATGGGTTAACTCTATCAAAACCAGTCGCCAGCTTTAATGAAGGTATGAAAGCAGTAACAGATTGTCTATATATTAAGCTTATGATTGCTAGGTAAACTGCGATGTACTATTTCGACGAAATTTCACGGGCTGACTTAATAAAAGTTAAATAGAAATAAGATAGTTAATAGTAAAAATTTATCGATGTAATAGCCCCATATAACAATTCAGGGCTGTAATTAGTTAAGATTACAATTGGTAGTGCAAGCCGCCATAATCTATGGATTGAATTAATTCTTTCCTAGTAAAATTTATCATGTAATACGTCTACGAACCCTTTTAACCAAACACATGCATTCCAATATAAATATGATATCAATACGGGACTTGTAGTCAATAATCCTCAAAATCTTATTGACATCGAAATCAAATATGAGTGAGATGCTTGTATTAATAGCGATCGTCTGTCGAGGATAACTTTCTTATCGTGATTTATATTCTAGTTGAAATCTGTTTCATTTACAATTGCCGATAAAATTTATAATAGCCAGTCTACAGTACACATTAAATTGGCTCTAGATATATACTCAAACGGAGAAGAGATATCGTATTAAAAATATCATCACGTCTAAAAAATCCTTATACCGTACTTGTAAAAACTTTCGTTATCACTAGCAGAGGCTGTAATTGCCTTTGACGTATACAATGGATAGCCTGTAAATTCAATTTGATTAGATGCCGGCTGTATCATGATATGTCAACAAATTTTAAAGACAGATCTAAATTTGAAATTATCAATATGATATCAATTAAAAATGTGTGAAAAGTAACATTTATAATCTTGTATAGACACTTGAGATATTATAAGTAAAAAGCTACCGAAAATAATTTTCACATGATAAATAGAGTTTAAAGCTTTTACAATGGCGATTTATATAGCTTTTCATGTACTGTACAGTGCAGTAAGCTATTCATTTTTAGAATAAAATACATTTTGCCAAGACAATTTTTACAGAGATAACTCTAATAATTCAGTAGTTTAGTATTTTATTCGTAGGTTAGATTAGTTCTGCTCGATAAATATTAGTTGGTAAGATATTAGAGCCTACCTATTATGCAATTTACCGCAAAATACATAGTGATGGTATTTCTAATGACAGTTAGTGAGTTCCATTATGTAGACGTAAAAATCAGATTTGGATGTTGCTAAAATTAGTTTACAGGAAATACGTGCATGTGACACTTATTTGAGAGTTACGGTACGGATAAATTTTTACTTTAAGAGATCTACAGTAATAGAATTTATTAGGACCACTAAACACTGTGATGGAGGATTCGAAGAGTCAGCGACTGCGAACTTAGTAGCCATTAACAGAAATTATGCAAGGGGTTTTAACAAAATTGGATACTTTATTGTAGATAGTAACGGATGTACAATGCGGTAATTACGGTAGATCAAGCGCGTAAGCTGTTGTGAAGTAACGTGAAGAAGTACTACTACTGCAACTAGTGTAACTGATAAATCTGAGTCAGAAATCATCAATATTCATAGAGTAAGAGATAGAACGTATGCAGAGAACAGGATTATAGTATTCGTTATGATATCTACCATAAAGAGACAGAGTAATAGCAAATAATTGTAGAAAACAGCGAAAAGTGTAGGTGCTATAAATAACTAAACACAACAAGCTATATTTAAGTATAGCAGAAATAGACTGTAAAGCTATCTATATTTGGTATAATACGAAATGTCTATATTTAAAAATATGCTTAAGACTACAGTGAAGTCTAGATACACTGCAACTAGTATAACAGTGAAATACATTACAAACACTATACTACTAATTTACTGTGGCATTGCGGAAATAGCAAAGAATGATTAAACTTTTTTTACCAGAAACCGATAGTAATTAATCATGCAGTATTATACAGCAATATTTCACTTATGTCTTGTAAGATTGGTTATGTTAATCATCAATATCATCGTAGCTTATAGTTAATTAAATGGTTATATTAAGTTAAAACAGTGATCATTTCGGTTCTACTTCTTGTCTTTTCGATAAATGATCACTTTAGTATTTCATTAAACGACATCTTCCGTTGAGACTATGACTATGCCGATATTCCATCTGTCGACTTTTGATATTTTAGCTGCTTATTAAATAATTATGCTAAATTAGGATGATCAGCACCCCTCATCTGTCAACATTTAATATTTTAGCAGTTTATTTCAAATAACTAATCATGCTAAATTAGGATCATCAGGCTAATACTCCTTCTCATCTGTCGACATTCAATGTTTTAGCAGTTTATTACATAATGACGGTAAATTATGATGATCTAGATGGCACTCCTTCTCATCTGTTGACAGTTAATTTTTTAGCAGTTTATTAAATAATACAAAATTAAGATGATCAAGATAGCATTCCTTCTTATCTTTCGATATTTGATCTTTTCAGCCGCTCGTGATAAAAATTTTACCCTGCCTAACCTTCCAAGTGATTTAAATGGTTTCAACTGGAATGATTTATCGTCAGACCTATTTGGAAATCGTAATCTAACCAACAACCAAGCAATACTAGCATCATACAAGTTGGTTATTTTAACGATAAAGTTGAAATTTCATCGGAATAAAATTGATAATGAATAATTCTTCATTTTTAGGCGTCTTTTGGCATACCTTCAGAAATTGCCAGCTGATATCAAAAGGAAACTTCAAAATTCTACATTTATTAAGAATATAACAACTCAGGAGCTTGATAAGATCCCACCAGAACTTTTTAATGTTATCCCAGTAAGAAAATTGACTTCAATAACTTATATCAATCCGTTCAAAAATTAAGCCATCCTTGCTTAGTATCAATTATTATCAAGCGTAGACTAAGCTTTGTTACCATTTTATCCTTTATAATTTATCCCCTTACAACTAGTAACCTAGTACCCTATTTCAAGTATTGATTACCTTTCTATAGTTGATTAACAGCCCCAATTATTTCGGCTTGCAATTCTATTCACCTTGTTGTATGGATACTAGCTTACAATATTTGATATATTCTAACCTAGCTAAGCGAGCATTAGAGGATCAAATAAGAATTACTATAGAATCATTATCCAATGCTTACAGAATTGAATAACTCTTTCTATTTTTTTGTCTACGTCTAGGCCAAAGTTATCCGCGAGCTCAATGAAGTCCAACTGCGATTTATCATCTATAAAATGCTTAACTCGCAAAGTCGAACTCTAGTTCGCGTATTAGCATCTCTAAACACATCAACATTTGAGTTTGCAATCAGAGAATTAAATGTAAGTAAAGCTAATAATTTCAATTACTTACAATGAGAAATTAAGCAATGGCTTTCCATGACTGAATTTTCAAACTAATGATTCATAATAAATGCGTTTCAGAGTTATCTCCTAGATAGTTTAGGTGGAAAAATCTGATTGCTTAATTCCTTAGCCTAGCTATAAACTGAATTGTCAATTATGTAATTAGTTCGTTTATCAGCGAATAAATAGAAGATAAAAACGCCTGGCGATAATCGTTAATTAATTATTGTTATTAGCCCGTAATAGTTAAAAGAGCACAAGATACCCGATTATCATTTATATATTTGTCACTTGTAATTTATGGTGAGCTTTCAGCTACTAAATCGTCGAAGCCATAAAATTTTTAGATTTAAACTATTTGATCAAAAATAGTAAAGGATCCAACAGAAACTATTACATTTTCTGGATTATAGGTCATAATAAATTATAATTTGTCACTGCATAATTGAAGCAGGTATAAAAATTCTGACCAAAATCAGACAGTTTTCTATTTCAACGAAGAGGCTAATAATTTATTACTATTCGACATTATAGTAAGACATTTACCTATAACAATCAACTGCTACTATGATCAACCTTCATAATAAATCACCTTAACCAAATTAGTTCCTTTGAGTTACGAAATAATATTTTTAAATTTACCAATAAATAAATCTAATAAGACCATAGATAGTAGTTATCATACTTAGTTTTAGTTATTCAATTTAAATTACTCTATATCCTACTACTAATATTAGCTAGATACTTTGGGTCATATTTATTTACTGACAGCATCAATTAAAATTGTACCCAACATTTACCCATTTCTTTGTAGAATCATAGTAAACGATTAACTCGTGAGCAAGCTACTGCCGTCATTGATGCCATGAAACGCCGCTATGGCAATGATGTCGCTAAATGGACATTAGCTCAAGTCAACATGATTAATGGCATGTTATTTGGGTTTTCTCCGCGAGATATTAAACGATTTACAACAGATATCTTTAATAAGACGTAAGTAATCAAATGTTATGTTTATCCAAAATCTTTGTAAAATAGACTGTACCATAAGCTATGATCTTAAAGTCATAAAGCGATTTAATGTTTAATCTCTTCGTTTATTGCAATTTAACTTATAGATTAGCCCACTATAATTATTTAATAAACCGATTTAGCGAAAACCAACGTCGTGCTATCTTACTATCACTTCAGAGAGTATGGGGTAAATTAAGTACCTGGACAGCGATACAAATACGTCGACTTCGTCGTTTATTTATTCTTCTAAGAGCTCATGACATCAAGAAACTGCAAGCATCCGCCGTAAGTTTTTCTTGGCTATTCTTGGATTTTTATCGAGATCTAACCAACTAGTTTAATTTATCGTGGTACAGTTGAATCTCTAATAAAATAAGTTCTTATCCAGTATGTAAGCACTACCGTAGTTGCTTTGTATCAAAAAAATCAAGACAGAGTGCAAACCAATATTAAATTCAGAGTAATATCCTGAGAGAATATGACATTATAATCCACCGAACTGTTTAATCATATACTGTACATGGCGTAATTTCCTGTACATCATAATCAATTCTTAGTCTATCATAAAAATAAGAGGATGGTAATACATTTTAAAATAAGGAAAATCATATGAGCTAATGATGACGAATTGGATAATATTAGTTGGCAGCTGCTATCCAGAATATTGCCGATAACCAATGGGATCGACATCGTGCTCATGCAGTTTTACATGTCTTATACCGAACTTGGGGACCTATCCGACAGTGGACAAAGCAGCAATTGCGAAGGTTAGTCTTTAATAATATTAATTCATTCTATCAAATTATAAATGCATAGAATTAGGTAAAAATCAATAAGAATACTAACCATTTCATAGCATGGAATTTACGCATAGTTGATCAGACTCTAAAAATATTTCTAAAATATAAAATAAAAATGAGTACCGGTTCAAATATTACATCCTAGAACATAACGATATATATTATGTTCTATATGAATCAATGTAATTCATTTTTGAATTGATATTGCTTCATAATACTTCTCTAAACTAGTATTCTATCAATTTTTAAGATTAAACTACAAGTAAAAAAATTTACTCTCAACTTGATTCGTTATAGTATCAAGAATTTAAGAACTTTCCTCCCGGCAGAATCGATGGTATTTCTATCCGCTGATACTTTCTTAGGTTCTATAAAAGAATTTGGTGAATCTACATTGCCTAATGGTCAGGTACCAGTTTTTACTATTTATCGTATTTTGTGCCTCAGTTGAGTAGAAAAATTTTACGATGATTACTTTGATAAGAATTGATACGAAATTGAATTTATTTTATTTTTTTCTGCCAATAGCGTATCGCTATCGTTAAAAGATTACGAAAAAATTGGGGTCAAGTTAAAACTTGGACTGCAGATCAACTTAAAAATGCCTCCCACTTATTGGAAGCTTTTGGTCGTAAAGAATTGGATCAGCTTAATGGAACGCAGTTAGCTAATGCTTTAAGCACCATAAAAAATATTCGCTTGGATCGTGCCAAGGTACATTCATTCTCAAAGTCTAATATAGTGTGTAAAGAAGGCATAGAATTGATTCAAAAATTCTGTGGATTGTATTAACTAAAAATTATTATCGATTTGACCATTTTAGGCTCGTTTACTGGTTAAGAAAATTATTGCCGCTAAAAGGAGTGAATGGGGAGCGGTAAGAACGCACAAATGTATAGATAGAAGTTCAATATCCATAAATCGGCAGTTCTACGTACATTAAATTCAATATTCTGCCGCAGTTATTCCTACTACTTTTTAATGGAAAATGAACAGAAGCTATGATATTGCTTGTTTATTTAATTTCTCCGTGAAAAATTATTGATATTTTTGAGTTTTATTATAATATGAGCGAGTAGAAATTGGTATCGTGAAGGAATGATTCAAATAAGGAATTAATATCTCTATCGCTATTAAATCCTTTCTGTCTCATGGCTATAAAATGATAATTTGAGAGATATCGATAAATCCTTAGATTTTTGACACGAATCAACATATAGAAATTAATATCATGAATGAAGGATTAAATTAAGAAATCAATGTCTATGTCGCTATAAAATATTTGGTAACTAACATTGCAAGAGATCTTGATGATATCCTTAGGCCTTTGTTGACAAGAATCATGTTTAGAGCTCTCCATAATTAGAAGATTTTATTATAAAATTGATATTTATATCGCTATTAATTCTTTTCTTCTATTACTTTGAATGATAATTTACCATAAAATTTGCTTTAGGATTAATCTCTATCTATAGGAAAATAGGTTATCCAAGTCAAAAATAACGACGACCTTTTCTTTTCACTTCTTAATATCTAGATTAAGACATGGTCTAAGGATCAAATTAAAATGCTTGGAAATCTTATCAGAGGCTTGAAAGGAGAAGAACTACAACAGCTAAATGGAACAGCAATTCTTGGTGGACTTAGTCAACTAAAATTAGCAGCTTGGTCGCGCGTTCAACGCAAGAGAATTCTTAAAAAAGTAATCTAATTATAAGTTAAATTGTACATGATTTTCCTTCTGGAATGTATAAACGAAACGAAGCATGATTTTGTTATAATACACCAGATAATGCCTAGTTTATCCTTATATGTATTCCAAAAATTATTTGATAATTAAAGTAAAATATCTATATGTTATATTTAAATAGATTAACAATTAAGAATCCTATACAGCGTTAGTTATTTCCGGTCATTGAATGTTAGAAACAGTAAAATAATTTTTAAGATGTAAATAGCATATTACATTCAAGCATTTTTGCGTATAATAATATCTAAATTAATCGATAGTTTGAAAACTTTATAATACGTTAATATTATAAATATAAATATCTAAGCAACAATATAAGCATAAATTTTAGTATTCCTTGACGAGTGTATAATCCGATTAAAGTAATAATACAGAATTTAATCTACCTTTCCTCTATTTTACAGTTGTCTCTTAGCAATATCCGCGCAAACATTAGAAATCTTGGTAATTTGGTCCGTGCTATTCGTATGAAAGACTTAAATAATATTACATACGATGATTTAACTGTTGCAGACCTGGACGATGACAGCATCCGATTGCCATTCACACGTGCTCAGGTACTGAAATAGGAATCATGATTGCACATTTAGATATCGTATATCCTAATATTTTATTCTAAATTTTTATCGAAAAAATAACTACACCCAAGTTTGTAGCTCTGACTGGAATAAATCGATGTGTAGAACGTCAATTATAATTAATGATCGATCTTTAGTTGTACACTAACCGTATCTGTGCTGTTGATATACGTACTGTAAACCTATTTTATACTGTATACAGTATAATAACACAATATAAACAGTGCTTTACTATCAAGCTGCAGTTTAGTTTACACTATTTCTATAAGCGTAAATATAGCAATAGTCAGTATACAGGTATGATGAAATTATAACTAAACTTTAAAAGGGATTTTGATATTGAAATGTGAGCATAAATTTAAATTGCATCTCACGTCGCTTGATATACGTATGCAAACACTAGAAATTAAATCAAATCTTGCGATGTCTATTATAACAAGGGAGACGATTATATCCTTCCGTAGGTCATTAATACTGCTAGTTGTAATAATCCCTGGATTATATTTAATACTATCCAATTCTCATAAATTCAAATAGGCTATGCAACTATTCCGCAAAGCAGTTATTAAGAAACTTGGGGCCGTAGGCAATGCCCAACAGGACAACTATAATTTTGCAACGATTAGGTGCGAAATTCTCAAACTTTCATCATCTATCTGCTCATTCTGATAATAAATCATATTTAATCGTTACTAACTTATTTTGCAAGCTATAGTTATTTTATTAATTCACTTTATAGTAGAAAAATTGGTAATTTAGCTCTTGTTTATCGCTTCATTTTGATGATAATATATATGTCATATTTAACCGTTACTAACTAATTTCGCAAGTTACAGTTATTTTATTAATTCACTTTACTCATACGGTAGAAAAATTGGTAATTTAGCTCCTGTCTATCGCTTCATTTTGATAATATATATATAAATCATATTTAACCGTCACTAAGTTGTTTTGCAAGCTAAAAGCTACTTAATCCATTTTATAATAGAAAAATTGGTAATTTAGCTCTTGGTATGACCCGCCAAGAACTTCGCAATTTATCCTTAGATGGATGCATCGAAGTCGTTAATGAACTCAAAAATACTGATGGCTGGAGTACTGGACAGGTAATCTACAATCAGTAGCTATGTACGATAACTGATAAATATCTTAAGATTGACAAATTTATGAAATAAAAAATAACTCACATGTTCTATCTAGGCCAAAGAAATCTTTATGAAGTATAAGTCATGTTTAGGAATTACTTCTACTCGCAACTTCTCGCAAATCAACGATATTGATATTGCTGCTATTGGACAGTTTATATCTCAAATTAGGTAAGGTAGTTTTAACTTTCAAAATTCCTTTGTACTAATAAAAAGGTCTTTTAGGGTTCTTGTAAATATTGCTACTTACTTTTCAATATCTCTGTCTACTAAATCTGCCAGATAATCTAACCTTAATAGTTTGTTGTAAAGTCATCTACTGCGAAATAGTACCTTTTCCGTTTTTATTTTCGATATCTTGGCACAAGCATTAGCGCCTTTCATTTTTGATTGCCTAAATTAGTACCACCATTGCATGCAAGTATCTTCATTAGCAACTGTCTTGACTGAATTAAATCGTAACTGATTATTAATTCTTCGTCAATTTGATTCAATATATTCCGAACATTGACATCAACGGTAACTTCTATCGATAAAGTAATACTGACAACCACGTTTATTATCAATCATTTTT
The DNA here is from genome assembly GCF_000150275.1 of Trichoplax adhaerens. Taxonomy (NCBI): domain Eukaryota; kingdom Metazoa; phylum Placozoa; class Uniplacotomia; order Trichoplacea; family Trichoplacidae; genus Trichoplax; species Trichoplax adhaerens. The sequence goes on along the minus strand of NW_002060944.1, from coordinate 6,163,126 downwards.
AACGTTAGTCATGAAGAACTTGGCAATATCTCCAAAGAATATTGTGTCGATGCTGTTAGAGCGCTGGGTAAAGTTGGCAAATTCAGAGGTATGGCACATGGACCTATAAGAAAACTTTTGTTGGCTGCATTAGTCTGCAAGGTAGGATTGCATATTATACCATATACTTCATATTTAGTCGAAAGTGATATACGAATCGTTAAGTTAAATAGTTCAGCAATAGACTAATTTAGATTCAATTTAGCTACAACCATACTATTTCCTCATCATCACTTAGAATAAAGTCAACGGTGCTACATTGGAAGATGATGACATCGAAGATTTGGGTAGTCTAGTATGCGGAATGGAAGCTCAAGAAGTGAACACCATTTCCAAAACTGCATTTTCAAATGCTTTATATAAAATATGCCATCTACCATGTATGAGATCGAAGATTCGCAAAGCGATTGCTAATGCTGCTCGATTAAAATTATAGTAAGTCTGTTCAAATACTGTGAAGAAAATAGTAACAATGATGTGATTCATGATCTAAGTTTCTGCCCTTTCTTGATTTCAGTAATGTCGATAATGACGACGCGATTGCCAAATTTACCTCGACTGATTTGAGAAATCTTGGCCCCTGCTTGAAAGGTTTCCTAGCTAGTCAATTAAGAAAACTGAACGGGGTAATGCTAAAGCAATATCATATCCAAGTCTTGTAACACTGATTAGTAAATTAAAATAAATTTACTACGCTATTTGCAGAGTCAAATTGTTGGGGCCATTGATTCCATTGGAAATCAATCATTTACAGCTGATCAAGCGCGTGAAATTGTAGCATTATATAAGCAATCTCTTAATAATGCGGCTACATCATCTCGTCGTAGACGTGCTAGTAAGAATGTTTTAAATATTCCTAATCATCAATGCTCTTTATTTATAGTAATATTAATGATTGAGCTAAAAGGTAATAATTGTTCCATACTTTTATTTCGACAGCATCCGCTATCACAGCTTCAGAAGTCAATTCTATGAATCATCTGTCTAATGGCTTAACGGTTGCGGATATTAATAACATGACTGCTGAAGATTTCCAAAATTCGATCGATACCCTTGGCGTATCACAGTTATCTCATAATCAAATTTTAGCTCTCGTTAATAAAGCAAAGCAAGTTAGTTATGCCTTCCTCTGTTATGATTAAATTATTTCATGAATGCAATCAAATAACTTCAATAATCGATAATCGATATAGAATCTATGAAAAGTAAAACTACTTGTATATAATTATATGATATTTTAGTTAACGCATAGCTTGGTTCTCTCCTTTGCCTCCATTTTCGTATATACTTAATTATTTATTATCATATATTTTCACTTTTTTTAGATATGGGGTGATCCATCAACATTCCAGCCAAATCAATTTCTATCATTAGGAATTATTAATACTGGATTTATGGCAAGTGATATTGCCAAATTTAACTTAACTTCGTTGGATGCTGTAACACCTTTGGGCCAATATGCAAATTATTCTGCAGCTCAGGTACAGTCTATTTCTTGCATCTATTCTCATATCCACAACTGCTAATTCTAATAAGTAATTAATACTTTAACCTTTATGTATCCCTATCTATCTATCTATCTACATATGTAAATATATATTAGCTGGCCGAATTAATTAAACAATTCCAACAAGATCATACCTCAGCTGCTATCTCTGGCTGGACCGACGAAATGTTTACTGCTTTAGCTAATCTAACACGAGGCTTGTCAGCAACTGACATCCAACAAATTAATAACGATGCTTACGCGTAAGCTACTCTGACCCCATGTATCATCAATTTTAATTTTCCAACCTAGTATTAGATGTCCTATTGGAGAACCAGATACAACAAGATCTCATTCATATTGTTTTATACAGAGCTAGTGCTAGAGTACTTGGTGAAGTGCAACAATTTGCTTTAGATCAATTAAGCAAATTGTGTGAAAAAGCTAAAGCATCTTACAGCAGTGTCGTCTCACAATGGAGCCAAGCACAAGTACGCGATGCTGGTATTGCTCTCGGTATGATGGCTATGATTGTCTTGAATTAGAATTAATTATCGTTTCATATTGAGTATCTCTACCATCTACTCGTCATTTTCAACTTATTGACCTTGGCTTACTATTTCTTCCAAACATAGCTGGCTGTTCTAATGCAGAATTGCAGTCATTAAGCCATAGTAGCATCGAAGCTATCAAGACTATGGTTATTCCACAATTTCCATCTGCCAAATTAGCTGTAAGTTGTTATTCTATGAAGATCTTTCTTTACATTTATAGTAATAACTTAAATTATAAATCCTTTAAATGATGACAAGGCTGTAGGATAGAATACAGCCGCAGCAATTTCTTGCTAGTTTGATCCGTGCGTAGTCCATGGAGCTTTTATGATTGATGATTTTCAGTACACCTTATTCCTATAATTCGTGACTAGTCTGCACTATACATAGCTTACATAATAACGCTTGCTTATCAGCTTTCTTTCAACTTCATGCAAAGTCCATGGAGCTATAATTTTATGGTAAATGAAATTCACTAGGGTATTTTCCTGTAATTTATAACCAGTCTATGTGGTACATTGCTTAGATAATAACGCCTGGCTATAAGCTTTCTTTCAACTTCATGCATAATCTACAAAACTGCAATTTTATAGAAGAGAAATTTCATCACGCTTTATTCGTATAATTTATGACTAGTCTATATATAATGCAAAGCTTATGTAACAACGCCTTGTTATGAGCTTTCTTTAAACTTCATGTATAATCCATAGAACTTAATTTTATGTAGATGAATTCACTGCGCTTTTTTCTTATAATTTATGGCTACTTTATATAATGCAAAGCTTATATAAATATCACCTGGTTATAAACTTTCTTTTAACTTCTTGCATGATTCTACTACAACTGCTAAGCTAAACTTTTGGCCATAATGTACCGTTTAGGCTTTTACTTCAGGCCAAATTCAAGGCATGGATAGTAGCCAAGCTTTGGCTGTTACAGCGCAACAACGCTCTCAGCTTAGTGGACCGCAGTTAACCGCATTAGGCCAAGCTGCTGGCGATAATACCGTAGCTGCAGGCACAGTTACACAACCAACACAAGCTACAACAAAGGCCACCTCTACTACGACTTCAGGTATAAGATAGGATTTAACTTCAGTCAAGCATAACTTTGAAATGTGTTAATATTTTCTTAAAGACAATCCTCATAAGCAGAAAGTACAGTTTAAAATGAAGAAATTGTCTAAATTATTGTTCTAATTCTATTTTATTATTTTTATATACAACCAGGCACCGTTGGAACCACATTCAACTTTGTCGCTTTTATCTTTACTCTTTTCCTAACTATTTTAGCTATGTAGATTAATTATCTGTAGTCACTTGTAGTATTATTATTAAAGTAATAACCTTAGATTTATATCCATTCTACAGCTAAGAGTTTGCGACGTATACAGTATTTGGTACGGTAGTTATAGACGAACGACATAAGATAATAATAGCGGATCATTTTATTAAAACAAGTCAAGTTATCATCTATTAGCAGACTTAATTAAAGTTGATAACTTAGAAGGAGTCCTCTTATGCTATTAAATATAGATTTTAGATCTCGATAAAGTAGCTGCTATAAAAATTGATCCCGTAACATAGCTGTAAGCCCCTATTTAATTGCTAGCTAGTTCTGATAAAACTAGCCTGAAATAAAGTATAACTGTAATAAAAAAATGATCACTATTTGGCTTTACTAGATTGCATGTTACAATGTACTAAAATTCTTTTCGGCAGTAATTTATTAGTTCATTTCTTAGTAATAACTATAAAATACTTGAGCTGTAATCTTCATGGAAAACCTTACAGTTATTTTACACTAGAAGCAGATTTAAGAGACCATCATTCACGGATAATTCGGAAAGCATAGACGATGCTAGATGTATACTTTATCGACTGCCACTATTACTATAACCTTTACATTGAAATTACTTAGTCATTAAGTTGTTTCGGAAATTTTAAAATAGCCAGAATGGCAAGGAAAGGTTTTCTATAGTACTCTATAGGGAATATTAGTTACCAAACGCACGATGAATAATTGTATAATCAATCCTAGTCCTTTTTAACATACTATTAGCCGGATTGATGGTTGTATCAGCTATATCAAAGTCTTTACAATTGATCAGAATTTCCTGTATGTCCTTTGGAGATTTATTTATTGCATATAAGAAGATATGAAGTCAATTTCTAAAAACAAACCGATTGTCCGATGTGCAAAAATTTAAATATGAATGAATAAAGAGACTTTAATTATAAGAGAATTGATACCTATTAGGTAATATTCTTGTAACTTAGATACAGTGAAGACGTGTATTACGATCTGCTTATGCAGCAGATTGTTTAAGAGACGACCTATATATATTAATTCATATTACAGATTTAAATCAAACCGATAATTGATTACAATTACTAACATAATGTTATTTAAATCAAGTTCGAAGGTTATTTCGAGCTTTATCCAAGATTTCCTTTTTTATTTTAGGGTATTCTGGGTTATCAGCCAAAACCTAGAAAGAAAAACATTCAAGTTTAAATAAAATTAACCTAAAACTAATATTATAATATGAATACGCAGATTTTATCTTCAATTACCTTGTGGCAAATATTGATGGCATCAACAAATCGTTTAGCTTTCAAATAATTAAATGCTAACTTAAAACCTGCAGTCATACGCATAATGGCAAAGATCAGTATAGAGTCATTCCTTTTAATTTAGAGTTAATACTTTGCCGTTACTTTAAAATCTTTATATTTCAATTTAAAGTTCTTATTTAATTGTGAATTTATAAAATTTTGAAACTATTACCAAATTAATACCATTTTGTATAAAAATTACCTATAGCTGGGTTAGATTGATTTGTAAATTTCCAAGCAAATTCATAGTAATCCGATGCATCTTTGTAGGCTTGCTCTTTCTCCATGATGTGGCCCATGTATTCACATGCTTTACTACATGACTAAAATTGGACATGTAATTTAAATGTTACAGTAGAATTGCAATTGTAGACTAATATCATGACTACCATTTCTAGATATAGAATTTAAGGTTAAGTTATGACGGATGTGCTTAGTAATTGCACATATCTGCAATAAAAACTTCTTATGTTATAATTTAAGCTAATCTAACTAGAGGGGTAATTGCAAAGTGAAATGACTTAAAATGATCGCATTGACTCTAAATAAGAGTAAGGCAGTTTTTACCTTATTGTGTTTTAGGCAATGCCTTAGTAGTTCAGTTGCATTATCGTATTTGCCAGACTATGCCCACAGAAATAAAATCCAGAAATAGATATTAAAAATAACATAGCCGGTAGAAATACATAAGCACGGTACTGAATATCTAAAGTAATCGTGTAGGAAATGGGAAGTTATTGAATATCTACCTGAATATAGACATCAGCTAGTAAGAGCCAGCTTCGCTCAAAATCTTCTGCATTCTATTAGATTTGTTATATGCATTGCTAAGTATATCAATATTAAACAGAATAAGTACCAAGAAGAATAGAATCTACTTACAGCCGAATTCCATTCCAATTTAGCAATTTTTTTTAATTGATTTCGCGCTTTAGGTACTTGCTTGAGGAACATATATGCTGTTGCAGTTCCCAGTAATGCGGTAATATTGGTTTGCTAATTTAAATACGCACCGTTATTTTATATAGTACTCAATGTATTTAATAAATGTAATTTATACAACGTTTTCATAATAACAAATCTGGTAAATAATGTTGATTTAAGCTGTAAGCTAATGAACTCTGAAAACTTACGTCTTCTGATAACATGCTAATAAAACTCGATAACGCTTTTTCAACACTTTGCTTTTGCTTTGTTGAGATTAATGCATAATTTTCCAACAGATCTAATTGTTTCTTAGATGGGGCTGATTTTGGCTTTAATTCCTGGAACACCAATTATTTAGTTTAGGTAACATAAGAATTATATTTTTGATATGACTGATTTAAATAAGTTATTATTAGCTTATGACATCGTTATAGCTCTATGCCCTTTTCAGTCAACGTAAACGCTGGCACGTGCTATGCTGGTATTTTTATACTGTACTGTATTGCAATAAATTTAACATGGATTAAGTCGCAAATGTCGTCGATATGCTAATACTGATTAAAATTATTATCACATAATTTTAACAAGGTTAATGTTAGAATGTGTACCGTAATTAGATATACGGTTTATTCTCTAACCTAATCATAACGAATAGATTATTATATGGTAGTTTATTCGTTGTGATTGGGCTAGCACTTCATAAAGATTTTTAATAAGCTTAATTTACTATTCAAATATTTTATTATTAAGAAATCAGTAAAAATTTAATTGATAGCACTCCAACTTACTTTTAATAGCTTATTAGCGGTTTTTAAGGCAGAACTCTGTTTATTGCCATCTCTAAAATTTATACATGTAACGAATAAGTGCTATAACCGTAAGTGGAATAAAAATGCTAACAAAAAAATCTTACGCTTCGTTAACAGCTTCTAATGTTTCTCCTCCTGTAATATTAGTTAAAGAAATTATTTCATATTATAAATAGAATTTTCGATCACAATATACTTATAATAATATTTAAGTAAGATATCTATACCTAAAGTTTCATTGTCCGGATTTAGACATATCTCAACCATAGCAAATACTGCTTTTTCACCCCTATTTTAAAGCCATTCAATTCACATGGATTAAGTAATAGTGTATATCAAGCGTAATGAATTACAACCCTAGAAGACGTAGCTAGAGTATGAAATTACCATTCGGAATCTTTTCTAGCCAAGTTAAAATGTTTCATAGCTGCCGATGGATTATTCATGTGCCTGCAATAGTAATGCACAAGTATCAGAAAAAGTGTAAATTAGCCAATTGATCTTACTATTTTCTGAATATTCACCGTTCGTATAAACCACGACAGTAGTTGTATCCAGGATCAATTGATGAATTCAAACAAGCACTTTCCGCCTGTACAGGACAAGAATGCATTAAATATAAAGGTTAGAGTAAGTAAAAATTACAATGATTTGCAATGATTATTTGGACAACTTTTTTCCTAGATTGCGACTACTTATTTAGTACAAAAGAATCGCTATCAAAGCACCAAGGCAATTACTATTTATTACTGAAACATTAATCAGCATAATGCAATAAAAAAATAGTCCATTATTTTAATCATTAGATTTATTAGCTTGTTTTTATTCTCACTTGTTCAAGATAGGGAAGGCAGTCTTCGAGTTTACCCTCACGACGAAGTAAATCAGTTAATCGTACAAGAGCGGAAAATTGATCTATTAATCGCAATGAGAAACAAGAAAAATAACATTAGTAGTCAGGGTAAAAACGGAACATAATTTCATAAACATTATAAATAGCAATAATCTTAATTAGATAATCGATAGCGAATACGGTAATGCAATCCTTTATTTCGCTATTCTCACTTGGTACTCTATCAAGAAGTTTTTGAAACTGAAAAGTAGCTGTTTCGAAGTCTCCTTTAATAAATAAGATATCAGCCTTCATCTAAAATAAGAATATTAAAAAGATTATCAATGTTGCATTCCAAATGTAACTAAATAACGGAAAATAATCCTTCCGTTAATAATGCCTATTCATACCATGGCAGCTTCGACATTTTCATCATCTATTTGTAGCATTGTCGTGCATTCTTTTTGGCAGAAATCAATTTCGTTTCTTTGTAAATATAACTTGGCTAAAGATAAGCGTGATTCCATGTGATCATTACAATAAGATAAAGCTTTTTTATAAAATGAGATAGCATCTTCAGTATTTCTTTCATTTGCTAGGTGATTTGCAATATCACAACAAATTCTGTAAGCGATATTGAAAAAATTGAGAAGATTAAATTATTAAATCTATTATCGTGTAAGCATATGATACGTTAAATCCGTTAATATTCTGCCGCATGAGATATAGCTAATTTAAAAGAGGCTAACAAGCTATGAAGGATGTGATCTATGTAGAAACTAAGAAAAGCTTATGTTATCTGTATCTGTAACGAAAAGTCATTACTTTGCTGCAATTTCCCTTTGCTTTTCTCTAGCCTCCGGCTGCTCAACACCTACTCTTTTCAGGATTCTTACAAACAGATCAACATCAAATCATTAAGCCAACAATTGATTAAACATAACAAAAAGATTTGATGATAAACGTACTTTTCTTGAGCATCTATACATTTATGTAGAGCTTCCAGAGATTGCTTTGGCATGTTGACTCTTTCATAGATTTGAGCTAAAAGCATAACACTTTTAGCTTCTTCCATTAGGCTATTAATATCATGAGAGGTTTTTTCTTGTTTAACAACCGCCGTAATGGTGCTAACGGCTTTTTCATATTGCTTTAATTTCAGATAAAGTTCTGCCAATTCCATCCTGTTAACATAAAGGATTGCAAACTGTTATTAAAGTCAATATCTACGACTACTGAGAATAACTTATCGGCTTAGATGATGGAACTTATAGAATTAAAATATGCGAATATGCCAGACGTTGATATTGTAGTTGACATACGTACCTAAGAGAAGTCTGATTATTCGATTTTATGGCCGTTTCATAATAGTTTACAGCCTAAAGAGGGATATTACAGTAAAAAGTTACTACTAATTATAATTATTGGCCGTAATGTAATAATATCGTAATATATTTAGCTTATGGGCTTAGCTTTAGGTTTATAATATTCCTCCAGCTTAATTTCAATCATACCTTGATATACTGATGAGTTTTAAATAAGGCTTGACCAATTTTACTGACAAGAGATGCATCGTGTGGATTCTTTCTTAAGGCAGCTTCAAATGCATCAATTGCTTTTTCCGGCTAAAACAAAGTAAATTTTTCAGATTTATCCGTAAATAGAAGCTCAAATCTTACTAATATTGTCTACGTTATTAGCAATTTTTAGACGATCGTATTGGATCTTTTTCAACAAGAAAAAGAATTGGCTACAGCTTAATGAATTGTCGCGTAGTTTTACACTGGCTATCCGATATCCACGATCTACTGTGTACTACAGTGTATGCTACGATAAGTACGATCTTAGTCGAAATTAGGAATCTAATTTTTGGTCTATGATTGCAGCTAATACTGTTCTTGGCTTACCTCTTGAATGCTCATGTAAGCATCACCAAGAAGAAGATACGTTTGAGGATTCGCCTCCTGCTCAGCTAATTCTCTGTAGAAGATACGTACATGTTGGCTTTCATGCTATCTCGTTTCATTATAATAACATCCATACATCGTAGACATTAAAGTATACAGTAATAGAATCGAAACCTGTAACAACTGGCATATAAACGTTTATCTTTCCGATAGTTAAGGTAAATATCGGCCATCCTTTCCCGTGCTTTAACATAAAATCTGTAATGGATAAGTCAGTAATGGCAATTATTATCCAGCTTAATGTCATTTCATTTAGTCGATATTATATACTAATGTAAATGCATGACATCAGTAGTTTATCATACGATTAATGAAATTTTGGAGGCTTAGTAATGGCTTACGGATGTGAAGGCGTAATACTGCGCAGAATAGAAAGAGCCTGATCGATATCTCCACGCCCCAGAGCTAAATCTGCATTAGCGATATTGAGTCTATAAATATGAAGATACATGATTTTAATGCTATTTAAGTAAAGATACAATATTAATATATAACTTTGAATTCATTCACTGATAGTCTAGGGCAATAATTTTTTAATAAAAGTTAATTACAGCCCTCATTGACTTAGTTTGAATTTAAATATGACCTGGATTCTTCGGATGTATTGGCAAATTCATGTAGTGCGTCTTGCATAACTTTAGCAGCTTCGGGCTATAAAACAATTATCAGAGCCGAATATTACATTCCTGTAAGATTTTCTACAATTACGATAAAAACTACATTATTAAAAAAGGCGATCTACTGCAATATAGTAGGCTAACTTGCTGTTTAAGTGTGATATGAACTTCCACTAGTTCCAGGAAAATCGATGCCCTATCAGATATAGAAATTGGAGGTGCTTTGCTTTTTTTATTCGCAGAATCTACAGAAAAGATATAAAGAGTCGATTACAAGATCGTTATGAATAGCAATATAGCTCAGTAAGTTGTTTTTCTCCGCTTAATCCTATTAGTAGTATAATTCATTTACGGAAAATCTTCTTTTACTCCACGTTGTAAATATGTTATTTACACAATCTGATATCGTATAAGTGCATTATAAGAGAATAAAAATCTTTAAGCTGCGCTTACCATCCGCACATCACAAAAACTAGTCCTATTCTTGCTATTATTTTACACATAGCTACAATTAATTATAGGTATTATTACTCTGCTATTATTTTACTTACCAGATTTACGGACACCGCTAACATTCATGGCTGTCTTTAGAATTTTTAGAGCTTCCTCGTACTCGTTATTTTTCTTTAAAATACGAGCTTTAATTAGATGATAGCTTGGAGAGTCTCGAATCTGTAATGAGTTACATTAAAGATTGCAAAAATTTTAATTGTAACGGTTAAGGGATACTTGAATAACTATGAATTAATCGTAAAAATAGCTCTAAAAGAAATAGTAAGGCGAACTAGCACTAAAGATACCTCGAAATTGTAGCTTAAAGCCATATCTAATGCTTGGTTTGCCAGATTAAATTTACCTTGATAGGCATTGATCTACAAAAAAATTAAAATTGTAGAGGTTGATAAGTATAAAGTCGAAATTTACCGCTAATTACTGTTATATATTTGGATTTTATAAATAGCTTTGATACAACGCAAATTTGAATTACTCGAAATATAATTGAAGTCACAATTCAATGAGTAAAATACCTGAGCCATTAGTAAGTGGCCTTCAGAAAATGTTTGATCATTGTCTAGACATATTTGTAATGTAGCTTGAGCGGCATCGAAAGCACCTAGAAATTAGCATTTTTATAAATACATAAGAGGGATTAACATAATTATAACCAAATTTCTTTCAATCCCGTTATCATAGCGTATCGTTTGAAAAAATATCCAATTTAAAGTAAGTACCTTCACTTTATAGCAAATTTTTACTACTTCATGATAAATGAAACCACGTAACTTACCGGAATAGTATTTTACTTTAGCAAGCAGATAATGGCCATCACGAAGTCCAGGCAACCCCTTAGAGATCGGATCCAATGTTGAACCACAACGGCGTAGACTAACTGGAATACGTTGGGTAAACGTATCGGGCTATAATTGTACAAGCAAATGAAAGTATGATTTAACTTTAGCGGAAAAAGTGATAATATTAATTAAAAAGAATTTATCAATTGATTTCAGTTACCTCACTGGGGCCGATAGCTAGATACATTTTTGCAATTTGGATGATAAAATCTGGGTTTAGCTTCATATAATATTCCATTCCAAGAGGTAGCCTCTGATCAAAATTGTTTATAATTTTTCATTTAGTAAGATGAAAACGTAATTATCAAAAATAAGTCCGACTATGGAAAACGTTTGTTACATCAACTTACTCCTAATGAAGAAAAGTGGATATCAACCGCTGAATTTAACATTCCGGTGACTTTTTCAATATCGCTATTAATCTTGTGCGCCATGACTGCACTTAAATAAGGTACTTCCTAATTATATTAAGTTTACTTCATTTTAGTTAGTTCATGAATGACTAATTTATTTTAACTTTAGAGACCAGAATTTTGATTACCGCTACTTTTCCTATTGATTGTTGTACTTCTTGAAGTAGCTCGAGCTGCTGCTTGGCCTCATCGAATTGATTTTCAGCAATTTGGCATTTAATAATACCTAAGGGAAAGTTGAATGTATTATTGATTGCTTAACGTGTATTATTTCTAAGTCTAGAATATATATACTTTTATGACCTACCAATTAATGCTGGTACACTTGTTCCATCAAGTGTTAAAGCTTTACTAAAATAGTTCATCGCTTCTTTTGTTTTTCCCATTAATAGCAATTGATTACCCACCTAGCGGAATGCAAATAAAAGTTATCGCTTATGCAAAATATAGTAGTTCTCACATACAAGTATACTTTCTGCTATCTATTACCTCTGTCGTGTATTTGGAGTTATTTTTAGCAAGAGTCATCGCTCGCTCAGTTAGCGTGTAGGTTTGATGTATAACTTGAAGTTGTCGACCACACTGATTTACGTGCATAATGAATAGAATTTTATCAGTTGATGACCTTCATTGCCTACATATGCCCTTGTGATTTGAATAACTTTACATGACTTACCAATCTTGAAAATGTTACTGCGCATTTATAATAAAGCTCTGCATTCTTTGGTTCATTTTTATCGATTCGAAGTATTAACTCTCCCAAGTTGTCAACAGCCTGTGTATAATCACCAATGCGACACAGTGAATGCAAGACCAATACGTTAGTTGCTGCGATGTTATCACTATCCTGAATGAGAGTTCTTATTTAAAGTAAAAGAATAAAATCATCATTTGATAATAAATATGATAATGTGACATGATTACCTATATTAAGATTTAATTTACCTGCGAGACGTATCAACGGCTTGATCCCATTCTTGCAAAGCTAATTGCATCCGTGCTTTTTCGATTAGGGCAGGAGTATACTTTGGGTAGGCGGCTATGGTCTACAGTTTAGATACACATTCCAAAAGTAATATAATGAATTCATCTAATATCTAAGCATTTATCCTTAATAAATAATAACCAAGATAGCTCGTAAGAGAATTAATTCTATTTACCCTATTGATCAGCTCCACAGAATTAGTATAATTGTGTTTTAGCTCGAAACATTTTGCTTTGCCTAATAAGGCATCTATTTCAGTAGATGATTCTGATCTAAAGTACATTATTAAAATTAAAGTTCCAGTTTAAATACAGAGAATACTTCGTGTTTTCAATATGAACTTTATTGGATGATAGCGTACAGTATTTGCATTATTCATTTCATACCTATTTAATGCTTCTTCAAAATATTTTTGAGCTTTTTTGACATATTGCTCTTTATCACTTGTAATATCGATCCATCCTCGTAAAATTAATCCCTATGTAGAAACATCAATCATATTAAGTCAGGTTAGTCTCGTGGGAGATTGTACTTGTCTTAAGATTCAAAGTTGCAGCTGCTTTCTTGTTGTAAACATATTAAAATTGAACTACCTCTGATGCACCATTGGATATTTTTAACATTCTGTCGATATATTCACGAGCTTTATCATTTCTATTCATATGCCATAAATACATTGCAGCAAAATAAAGTGCCTATTGATAAAGTGATGGTGAGTATGATGATAGTCTTATGCTGTCGAAAGGTAATCGCAATGAAACATACTTTATCGCTACAATTTTGTCTCTCTGTTTTAAGCCTAGCATCTAATTGTTGTACACTTTCACGATCTGTAGATAATTTAGCATTAAATAAAAATCAGAATAATTAATTTTGAATAAGAGACAGTGAAGTTTATATTACAGAAATAAAAGTTTGATCTAGTGTGAATTTTTTAAATTACCAACGAGTTTGCTCTTCTTATGTGCATAAACTAAGCACAAAATTGTACATAAGACGACATTTTTGTCATCTTCAATTTCTTGTAATTCTCTCATTCCTTCAGATACACGATCTATCAATTTAAATTGGCAACAACAATAAATTATCATGAGGAAATACATTATGATCATTAAGTGTGAAATGACTGATGGTTGTTTTAGAGCCATTCTTACTTTGCATAATAAGACCGAATGCATGCCAAAAGTGTAAAATATTATCGTTGCCATATTTTTTCATAGCATCGGTAGCCACTTTACAAACATGATTATAAAGCTTTTCACGGCAGTAAAAATTAATTAAGGCCTGTAAAAGATATTCATGTTAAGAATATTGCCCATAATTTACCGTTTAATACCCATAGCGCATCTGTTATTTCATTCTCGACTAATCACCGTTAATCAAGATTAAAGACAACATATCGTAACTGCAATAGTACTGATAGAGTTAATGTTGATAACTGCTTCTTTAACCTTTGTTTGACTATAAGTCTGCGACGTAACATATAATGAGTAACTACGAGATCAATCTACGTCTACACTTAAGAAGGCAAGGAAATGTTAAGACTGACCAGGGTATATGTATCGCCTGACGCCATTTTTCTTTAATAACGTTCGATAACGACTTATACACGATATCAACTAACCGACCAGCCTTAGAATATCGAAGTAAAAATTCAATTGACTACTTTGAATATACGATGAAGAATTTTTCCTTGCTGTAGTTAGGGCCCAACTTCTACTGTAGTAGTAGTAGTTGATGTTAAGGCGTAGGGAACCCATTTTGTCATAGCAACCGTAAAGTAATCTAACCATGCGCAAACGATATTTCCATCTTCTTTATTTTGCTGGGACTCGGTAGTGAAATCTTCTAGGCTAAGAATACATAACGTAAAGTAGATCATTTATAGTGATGTATGCAATACTACCCTACCTGCATAACTAGACATCTGTAACTATACCCTATTACAGTACAATTCAGTATAAGTAACAGTGTCGCTTTAGCTTTCTATATGTTACTTACTCTCGCCATAGCTAAATATTATTTGCAGACATTTCTTTTCTAATTTCGATCTCATTTAGCATCTTAACCTAATTAATGCAGTGTAATATTCCTCAACTGTAGTATCAAACTAATACAATAGTCTATATACCTTTCTGGAATTTCTACTTATCATTTTACATGCATCCTTTGCAACAAGTGATTATGATAATCGATCTCCTATGAGCTACTTCCTCTATCCAGAGGTCAATATCATCTAAACATTTCCTTTCTAACTTCTTACTCATTAAGACATATCCTAACGATAGCTAATTCAGTGCAATATTCTCCAGCTATCGTATTGAACTAACATTGTAGTCTGTATGTCTTCTGGAGTTCCTACTGATCAGTAACGGTATGGTTCGATGCTACAGAGTACGGGTATGCGGTACTGCAGTACTATGCAACCATAGCTTAGTTTATTTAATCAGGTCTCATTTCTCTTCTTTCTATTTTAAAGAATCTCTGACCTAAGTTATGGGCAAAATGATCATATATTTAAATGACTGATGTATCGGAAATAATTGATGGATTAATTGTTCTACTAAGGTATTTCTCTTCTGTTATCTATTGTTGGCGTATTCATGAATTCCCTTGCTACTATTGAAGTATTGTAGCATCCAGATTGGTCGCTTATTCATTCATTACATATAATTATTACATCGGCAAATTACACGGTTTTGGCATTTTTACTCCATTATTAATAATCCAATACTTACTGTTATGGAATGGTATTTATTCTATTGATCGACCTATTACAGACGGACGCTAAATGCTAATCGAATAGTTCAACTTTGTATTTCAGTATCCTGGTCGAGTAATACTCTAGTCTATGCACTCGCAGTTTTAGAAGTTATAACAAGGTTTCGATCAGCTCATCAGCTCATTAAGCAAGTAAAATCCTTCTGTATATCCGTATGAGCAATAAATATATCAATCTACCTGTAGCATTACAATAAAATTAGTTTATGGGATTCAAATTATTTTAGCTTGTTTATCATCGATTTCTCGCATCAAATCATGCAAGAACTTGATTGGAACACGTAAAATGATTATCGCCGGCATTTGTATGCATTGCCCATATGTTAACTATTCATTGGTCAATTTTACGGACGAAAATGATTGCTTACGGTAGTTTATGCGTATATAATTTTCTAAATAATTTGTGGATACTCACTAATGAAGTAAATAAGTTTAGGGTGAACAGTAGAAGAGTTACACATCTTTGTCAAAGGTGTATACTACTACGTATTCCTTCAAGTTGATAATCTCTAATTCTTGACTAATTTAACTAAATAATATACTGTCGTATATTCCTTCCACTTATCCAAGAATAGAAAGAACTTCGAAACTAATCTACATAATAATAGCATTAATAGTTGATTAAAAAAGCAATAAATTTATTAAAAAGTAAACAAATAGTTACAGTATTCATCGTAAGCAATAAATACCTTCCTACATACAGTAATTAGTCAATCCTGAGGTAGGTAGCTTCCTTTCAAAAAATTATCGATCGCAGCAATCAGCCATGCCTACCGTCATCATTAAAACTAATGTAGACCGCACTGTCTGCAATCAAGGCTTTCAAAAAAAAATTAGCCGTTTAATTTCTGAAATTTATGAGAATCCTATTATGGTAATTAGAAACAATTTCTTTTCTAACACCCTATTGCTTATCCACCTACTAGCCGCAACAGTTTGATTGTTACTATCTGTCATTTTTCCTTTAAGCGTAATAACTGCTTTCTTATCCGACTACATTTAACTTTTTAGTACATCACCGTAACAATCCATCATAATCCTAAGCTTATCTTCGCTGGAACCCAGGATCCAGCTGCTTTTATGGAAATAAAAACAGTTAATGGCACTGGCAAAAAGGAGAACAAAGCTGCTTCTAAAGCTATATCCGAACTATTGAAGGCTGAACTCGGTGTTTTACCAGAAAGGTAATTAGAATTAAAGTCTTGATTGAAAATATAGATTCACCCTTACGTTACTGTAATTAAAAAATTAATTGATTAGATGTCAATTCACTAGGAAATAATCTTTCCTTACCGTTAGTACTCGTATATATATATATATATGTTATACTACCTATCTTGTCGTTTATAGGTAGTTAATAAGTTACTTGTTAATTTAAAGAAAAGATTTTACAGCGTTTCACTAAACTATTACTTAAAAATATTTCAGTTTTACATTACAGCGAAACAAGAACGCATAGTAAAAAGATTTGCGATTTACTACTATTGTTCAATTATTAATACCATAATCAAACTTGATGTTTTTCAAATAAAATTAATGCTATATCATAACGTTACATGCCAAATCATTGTGATGTACAAGTTAGGCTACTAATGATAAATAATACCTCTGTATTTGTCTTTCCAGATTTTACATCTACTTCAATACTATACAGCTAAAAGACGTTGGAGTACTTGGAGGGACATTAGATGGCCAATAGAAATGCAGCTAAGATGGATTTGTTGGCTTAAAACTTATGAATTATGTTAGCATGATTCAATTTAATCGATTACAGTAAAGGGTCATTATTTAATTGAAGTCAACGTTTTAATCATTTGTTCTGTATTGTTGCGTGGACGCAATGCGAATATAACTTTCAAGCTAGAAAAAAAACAAGAATTGGAAAATTAAACTACGATGAAACGATGACTTCAACAATGATATCGTCTGATGGACATCTTCCTTATGGACTGTTAAAATTATGAGTGAAAGTAGCTCTTTTGCAGCATAAGACATAGTCCTATTACGTTAGATGTAATTCTAGCTTTCGTGATATCATCGCACTTCACTCGTAGTAAGTACAGCAATTAACTTTCCAAAATGGGTAATTCAACCGTTATAGCTTATTATAGCGTGATTATTGAACTGTTTAAAATATCTATATTGGCATTATAATTATAATGATTGATTATCTTAACCTGTAATAATTGCACTATTAAAGATATCAAACTTCGTAAGAAACGATCTTCCACTGATTTATAGGATAATCTTAAAAAGAATAAAGTATGAAGTAAGGGATAAAAATCTCTAGTCATCCTGTACAGCCAGTAACTACGTATAGTATACTTTATCATTTTATAGATTCCTACATAGTAGACAGTAGATATAACTTTATGAGACATTTTTAATCAGGTATTCGGTATACGTATTTAAGTTAGGAAAATTAAGTAAGGGAAGTCTTGCAATAATTCAAACTTCGTTTGCTTGACGATGTAAAGCGATCGCTGACGAAAAAGTGCAAATTTATGCTAAATTATTAACTCGATAACGAGCATTTGTGTACTTAACGTTTTGCGCCAAACCATCTCGTTAAAAGGCTAATTATGCGATAATGTTAATAAGTATATAAGTATAATCCTTTAGTTATCATTTATTCAATGTGGTAGCTATTGAATAAAATATGTATTCAATTAGTCATTGAGATGCATTGTCTTAAGATAGGGCACAGGATTTATCCACAACAATAATAATGTTAACTGATGGATTCCTAACTGAAAACAACATATTAGTAGGCGGTAATAGAGCTATTAATTTAATCTAGCTCATCATAGGATAGCATTAATTATTCAAGAATTAAAAGTATGCATAGTCTTTGTCTTCGACTTAACAGCCCTCTACACTGGCCATTGCCCGACTGAGAACTCACTATGTTTCTGCTTCATATTGCATATAAGAATGTAAACTGAAAATCATATGATATAGGCAATAAAAACCTGAAATCAATCTCGATTTTGTTTATTTACCCACGACTATTACTACTGACTAATGATAAACCCAACAGTAAATAACCTATTCATATTTCTATCTAGCAAGCTAAATTAGCCGCACCCTGTGAATATCATGCTCGTGATTATACGTCGTATATAATTATTATCACGCTTACGTTACAGTAGGCGTTAATAGTTGCATTAGTTTTATTTCATCATTATTGGCTATATATGTTGTTAAATATTCAATCTTAGAAGAAGGTCGGTAAAGACGTATAGTGGGCCATATAGATTTGCTGAAGAAATGGACACATTTTATTCGTTCATCTGTTCTTGATATCTCTTATCATTTAGTGACCTTATGCAAATTGTACAGAAATTATTTCAGCTATCCAACATGCTATTATACCACTAACAAGCAGTAGTTTTGAGATGTTACTTTTATATCTTTTAACTAATGAAAAATGCTAATATGTATCCTACGTTAGTAGACAGTTCTTTAGTGAATAAAGACATTAGGCAGTCACTATAACATGTGCTTTTTCTGGTGGATATACGAGTCTTTACTAGTCTTCAATACAGTATCTCTACTTATTTAAAATTTGAATTATACAGCTATAAATCACCAAGGCAAATTTAATGGCCTCTTCATATTGAATTGCTTCAGTAACCCATAGCTCATAGACTTATAAAGTAATCGGCCAATTCATTCATTCGAAGTTTAACTTGAAATACACCTATGTTAAATCGATATATACGTATTGGGGACGAGATAGTGGCTAAGATCGTCTTTCAATGTCAACATGGAAATAGGGTCAATTTTCAAATTTTCTTTACTCGGAACACTAATGCACGGGTATAATAATTCATTGAGTGCTTGAGCTCTTCAGTTTGTGAGAGATACGTAAGATTGGCTATAGAAATGATTAAAATCTATGACGATAGACTAAAGTCTGTAGATGCTGAACTATGAAGAGCATAACTAGCTGCATAAGTCCAATCATGAGGAAAAAGACGAGGTTTGTACAGTACGCGTTTATCCGGTACTGGAAAGTGTGAACTAATTCCATTTGCTATGAGTAATTTGATCACTAAATACTGTACAGTACTTGATAGAATTGGTGTGATAGAGTTCTTTAACGAGGTTAATCCTCTTCATCTGCTATTAAAAGAGCTAAGTCAACAGAAAATCCATCATATCATGGACCTTTTAGATACTTCTATTATGATTATTATTGTCAACAAGGTCCATGACGTAAAGTATTAATGAATCGGGGTTTTATGCTGTCGTTTTGAATTTGTTACACTACTGCTCTTGCCTACTGTACTCTAGTATTCAAAGCCATGTTTGGGTCTCTCTCGCCATACCACTCGACGAGAGAGATGACGATTGCATTTTCTAGTTAACCTTGCCTACCCAAATATGACCTGCAATAGCAGTTTAATTAGCAACAGCAAGACAGAAAAATATCCAAGTTGAAACGCTCAGTATTCCATACAGAACCAGGGTGGAGCTTACAAGCGCCTATAGAACTGTATGAAAGCGATTGCAGATTTGCACTATAGTCAGTAGCTGGAAACGCTAAAAACCTTCATCGAAAAAGCAAAATTTCGCTTTACCTGATTCCCTTTCTATCCTCATCAATCGAAAATGCCTATCGTAGCAATTGAGACCAACGTACCTGAAGATCAGATCTCATCAAAGCTTCTTAAAGATCTATCCAGTACCCTTGCAGCCACGTTGCAAAAGCCTGAAAGTGTAAGAATACTGTTGAATCATGTAGTCACACACCTTGGCAAAAGATATATATACTGTACTCGTAGTAGAGTAGTTCTTTTCTGCCAATTTCTTCCTGAAAAACAATAGTAATTGACTCTTATAGACGTATTTAGTTACTGGAATAGTCCCTTTCAACATCAAGTTACAGTGCCCAACAGTAGCTGTTGTTTGCAGTTAAATGATAGAAGGTAACTTCTTCTTTTCAAGAATTTTATTGGACATTCATGACGTTGCTGACCTATTATACCCTACGGTCTAGCATCCTTCATCTTCTTAGTGCATGCGATAGCAAATATTACGGTTCGCTAGTATCTTTGGAAGGAAAAGCAGTTACTTCACTACTGTTAAATAGTGCACTTTCAGAATCATCCAAGATTCTCTATTTGAAAAGCTTTTATTTGGGCTACTGCCTACTCGCAGCTATCAATCAGTAGCCTACTCTCTGATTGTTCTACATTATCTCCAGTTAGCTCTTATCCTTCCCGTTTTTCCTTTACTATTATTATACGCGTATAGAACTTCACTATTCAATCCTTTCACTTAGTTACTACAAATTATCAAACTAATCTGCACCTTACAATTGGAGAAAGCATCAGTCATGAAGCGAGCTCGTTTTTTTTACCTGTTTCCACCATCAAAGAGTGCCTTCTTACTGTATATATAAATAGATTAAATTAGTAGACGCGTATGGGTTACCTATGTTACATTATATTCTAAATTGTAGTCACAACCTGAGGCATTTACGCTATTACATATTAGATCAACTCTAAATGAAGGGCATATATAACGCCTCACATCTAACTTTTTTTGTAGTTGAGCCAATTGAAGTCTTTTTTATCCACAGATTAAAAACATTTTGTACGTCATCCCTATCAATGCATTGTAGCATATTAAGAGATTACAACATTTTTATACTATGGTTAGGTGTTAACAATCAATAAAATCTTCACCAATGTACTATGATGTTTATTAAATAAGAGCTTTTCACGTTATACGTATACTAGTACGTCATGGTATCGGCAAAAGGTGGCGCTAATCTCATATTCGGTGGTACTGATGATCCTGCAGCATTTGTGAAAGTGATATCAATTGGACAGCTAGGCGAAGCAGAAAATAAACTCCACAGCAAAGCCTTAACAGATGTGATTGAAGGCCACCTTAAAATTTCATCAAAGAGGTAACGTAGTAATAGAAAATCGTAGTATTGCCAAACTGTTTTAGATTTTCTACATTTTAGAATCGTATTCTTGATATCAAGTGATTCCAACTAATTTTAGCTACATTGGATGAAATTATTTTTTCGTTTTAGAATGTACATTCAATTTTTGGATGTAGCTGAACAGGACATAGGCTATGGTGGTTCAACATTTGCTTAAGGCGACTTTATATGGCAATTGCTTGAAATTGAAGAAGGAATTCGTTTACTAGCAATGTAAAAATACTGTATCCGTTAATAGGAGTAACGAGAAACACCCTTCACCTGAAAAATTAGAGTGTTAGTGCACCCTGTTTTATTTATCGGATACCAGCAGTAATTTTAAAGAAAGATTACTGACCTGCTTCCACCTTAATCATAAACTTTACTACAATTCTTCATAACTAATAAAAACCATATCTCTTAACATCGTGTAATTCTTAAAATATTGTGGGTCTTGAAAAGTTTTATATGATTTGAATTCATGGTATTAATGATTGAACTAATCGAATAACGCCAATCTATAAGAAATGATAGAAAACACCTTGTGTCATTAAATTACATAAATCATTATCCTAGTATTGGCTTATTCGTCTAGCAACTAATTCATTGTTTCCATGGGCAGAAGATGATGATAATCGTACGGAACTGTTAAAGGATTTTATCATCGAAATTCATACCCCTATGCTTCGGATAATACAGGACATACTATTAGTACAGAAATTGTTCAGTACTACGTCCTTAAACCAAATCTTAATGTAAGCGCTTACAAACTATAGCATAAAGAAAATGGCAAAATTTTAGATAAACACTGTATAATATAACTATTCAGATACGAAATTGTAATCTTTAAATAAGGTCAATTAGTGCAATGCATGAAAGTTTTAATAGTACCCATATTGAAGATATAAATTTATATTGGCTAGTGCTACAATTTGGAGGCTTTCCATTAGAAATATCCAAACCTTATAGCTCTATAAAGTGAGAGTATACAAATGAATTTTTAGCTAATAAAGCTTACAAAGCTACTACATTCATCTGAATGAAATAGTAAAGTAACGCAAATGTCGATCGATAGTTTATCATATTTCAAATATGAAAATATTAATTATATGAGCGAAATCGATCATTTTGATGGAGCATTGAAGAATTAAATCGCTTTCATGAGGGCACGAAATTATAAAATTGAAATGTTATAGGTACAATAATATTTGTCATTTAACATTTAGTGCTTTTATCGCATTTTTCAGCAGTCACGGTAGGAACTACCGTGAAAAGTAAATGACTAAATTTAGTGGTTAATATTTATCTATGGAGATAACTAATAATGACTTACAGTACAGTAAAAACTAAGGTAGTTATTATTTTGTTATAGTAAATTATGCTGTACTGTAGTAAGAGTTCTTACACGGTAACTAATGTTAATTGATTATAGTGCTATGTCTTGTAACGCTTGTGATGAATATCCTGAAGATATCCAATTACAGATGGTACTATAAATAATTCTGTGCATGGATATACTGTAACCTAATTATCTAGAATCGTTCAGTACATGTCTAAGATTATGAATAATTTCTGCATTAATTTAGCTATCCAACACGAACTAAATTTCTTGAACAATTATGACTCATACATGATAGCAGCTGCCGAAGGGTATTTGAGCTCGACAGATAGTCAATAAAAGAAGAGTTCTATAGTTGTTTAACAAAGAAGAAAAGGCGTCTAAATTCTTGTGAGATGGTTAAGGGATACTGAATCCCGGAGACTATAGCAATTTCAAAATTTGTTTTACGTTATCTTTGTCACGAAGCTGGTTTGTGACATCAGCTTATTAATTTCCTTGAATAGATGGTAATACTATATTTGCATCATGAAAAAACTAACAATGCTGCAGATCATTAGTCGATTAACAAAGTATTATACCATTATTGTGTTATTGCGCCTAGAATTCGTACCATGAATAGATCCAATGTTTACATTATTGCTATTATTATTATCCATTTATGTCCATCATCTACTCCGATTAAAAATAATAATAAAGTATCATTAGATTATTAGAGTGACATAATATTATGGTATCATTTTTTAACTTAATAATTGAGTCATAGTAACTACTTGTCCACATCTATCACGTGTCTCAAGTAATTAAAACTAAATAAATAAAAACTAACGTTAACATTAGTTGCTGCATGCTCAGATGTAATATAAAACAGGGATAATAGAAAAATTAGAGTTTAGCATATTAACAAAGTTGTCAAGCTATTTCTCATCAGGTTCGTGCTAAAACTAAAGACATGGCTTACCTTAACCTTGAAACTAACTTACCATCATCAGTGGTCACTCAAGAATTTCGAAAAAATCTTTATCAATTAATTGCCAAGAATCTTCCAGATAGTAACCGGGTAGGTAACTTCTTATTTACCGTAGCGATAGCTGAAATTGCGTATCTTTAATCTCGTAATTTATCATACCAGTTGATAACGTTAAGCTACGATATTAACATCGTCAACTATGTTAGCCCATATAGATATTTTAATACAAATTAATAAAACAAAGTTGTGAATTTTTATTCGAGAATTTTTCTTACACATGTATTATTGCATTTGCATTTAGTTCTGAAATAATGGTCATGCTTATTTATGACATAAAACATGTTAATATTAGACGATACTTTAGCTACTTTTACAAATGAAATTTTAATCAGGATGTTAGAACGAACAGATACCATATACTGTTATAAATCATATTATCAGTAGATACGATACACATCGAATTATGCTGTGCTCGCACATGTAGAAATATAAGAGAGTAATTAATTCATTTTATTCATAATCTTAAATCTTAGCACGATGCTTATTATTTTTGCCACAGTTGATTATGAATGTGATAACTGATTCCCCAATAATTCACGGATTGTCCGACAAGCCCTACACCCTGTATCATCTTACCAGCACAAACGGTTTAGGCGTCCAGGAAAACAAAGTCCATTCTAAAAACATTACTGATCTTACGCAAGCGGAATTGGGAGTTACACTGCACAGGTATAAATCATTAATGCAATCACTTTTATTAATTGCAACATCATTTTGCTGCTGTATCATGACGAAATCACGCGATACATCACTTAATTAGTGTATTTGTACATATCAAACTATTCTGATAATACGCAATTTTTATAGTGGATCAATTGCTATAAAAGTTACCCATTAACTGTAGGTAATCTATCTAACATTATCTTTCATGTGTATGTTTAATTAGATTTCTAGATTTTAAGTTACATAGAACAATCAACATAAAATGTAATAGTCTATTACAGTTAGCATCTACAATCTCAATATATCCGTTTTATAATACGATTAAGATATTACACTTATACTGTATATATACCTTTACATCAATTACGATAGTATTTGTTATTACTATTCAGATAATTGTTGGTATTCATATATCTATAGTAAGTTATCCTTTAATGACATAAAATTCACTATAGCTAGCTGTTAACAAGTGGGCTATTCTTTATAAATATCACATCACTTCATTATTTTGCTAACGAAAGCCTACTGATCCCTCTTAATTCTTTCGCACACCTAATATTCATATCATCATGGTAACGATCATAGTCAGTTTCTGTTAAATTGCTTATAACCATTCCTATTTCTCTAAATTAACTGCTGTAATAATCTAAATTTTTTAAAATTACAATAATGAACAATATTACATAATAGCAGAGTTTAACGAAATGGCTAACATACATATAAATGATTATTGTAGCAAAAAAGAAATTGACGATATGATTATTAATATAATAATTACATTTCCTATTTTTTTCTATTTAGGATCAAGACCTTGTTTCACATACTCAATCCGCATGAGCTTAGCTGTTAACTAGAAGCACAATTTACTGGAATAGAACTACCATTTACGAGCTATCAGTTGTATTATGCAAAGTTGAACTTATGATAAAATCCAGAAATTAAATAAGTCTGGTTCTATTCACGTAATTCATAAAACAGAAGATGCATTAATTTTATTTTTAAGTGATATCTACATGTTTTCAATAAAGAATTACCTCATGTACTCTGCACGTTGCTCGAAGTATTGTGGCAGAAACAGTTTCAGAAATAATAAAATTTTAAAATTCAAGAAACTTTAACTTTTCAAGCAAATGGTAAAAATACTCCAAGATAATATTGAGATCTTTATAAAGTTACAACGATATCATATCCTTAGTGTAAGTACTGTAATGCTATCCCTAATGGTTACCAGAGACCGTAACTTTTTCTCTGTGATACTTTTGTATATTTACCTCATAGTGGTACGATGTATCATATTTAGGAGTATACTATCTATTTTATGTTAGACGCTTGCGGCAGTATTTTAATCTATTTTCGGGCTACTGTTTCAAATTACTGCATGGAATAATTACTATTATTTTTATTTTATACCATCTACAGTAGTCAATTCAATTATGCGATATATTCGGACATTAATGTAAGTGATGTCATCGATATTAACTAGTATTAGCTACCCTTGCACAACTACTATTTTCGCATCTATACAGCATTAAGCTGCATTATCGCCAAGCAGCGACCAAAGCATGTATATGTACAATGATGAACAGTACGTGGCTATTGAGAAAAGTCATTATCATTCTGAAAGCGAGAACTATAGGAATAGACCATTTCTTGTAGTTCGCAACCTTTTTATTAAAATTCCGTGATTGTAAATACCAGTAGTGTGTACGGAAAAAGACAATCAACTGTTAGCAAGTAATGTACCCTGGACTAGGTCGCGTAATGACATTCGTAGTGACGAATAAAGCAAGTAAAAAACATAGCAGTACGAAGATACAAGAACATTTAACTAAATTTAACAATTCTTTGTTATGTACTGTAACGTTATTGGTACATATGCATGTATAGTATATGGTATTTACGTTAGTGTAACATGTTTTTACTTGCCATTAGAATCTATACAGGGTTTTACTAGATGAAAATTTTTCCAGTAGTAAAAGTAAAAAACAAATATCATAAGCTAATTAAATACATTTAAATACAATCTCGAATTATTCTACATTACAGTGTTTAATTCTTGTTAAGCAATAACTTTTATAGCAGTAGAAACCGGAACAGTAAAAATGTACATCTTAAGGGAGATTTACATTAGCGAAAAATTAATCAGAGTCGCCTTCATAACCTGCATTATTAGTAACCGTTTCTACTGCAGTCGCTAGGTTGCCTTCTCGGAGTCTCTCTCCTGCAAAATGAAGCATAAAATTAATGGGTCTTCCAAAACTAATGATAATAAGAATTCTTTTCTCGTTTACAGTAAATAATATTTAACTTACTAATAATATCAACGATACTCCTTTGTGTTTTCCGTTCCAATTTTTGCATTTTATCTTCTATTGTGCGTTTTAAATCCCTAAAATTGAAATGAAAATTATAAATTTTCTTTTAAATAAATCCTTGGTATTAGTATTGCAAAGAACAGAAGGATAGTAATTGTAAGCGACTGGAAAGTGCTATAATAAATTAAATCTAGTAGATATTTTGATAAATTTTTAGCTGTTTCCCTATCATATTAAATGATTGCAGTATCCATTTGTAATATAGTATGACAAAATGAAGATACGGTCATTGAATCTAACCAGTCAGGCTTTCTCGGGGCTAGATTAACCAAATCCTATGGTAGAAATCGAATGAAAAGCGAATAAAAAATCATTGCATAAGGATTCGAGGATACCTATAACCATATAAATTGGGTCTCATATGAAAAGTGGGATTGTTATCATTACCACTCCTTCATATTTAGTGTTCGCGTTAGTCGAACTTAGAATCTCTTCAACGTCTTCCTGAGCTATGATATTGAATAAGATTACATTAGACAAACATTTATAAGATAGAAATCACGTCCATGTATAAGTGTACTTTCTAAACGTTCAGCAGTGTTTAATTCCCATAACAGTATCGGTTAATTATCACTCTACAAGACAATGATGCAATGCCTACATCTACTGTACAATATCGTTTCATTGACGAGCATTGGCTACTAAGAAATTATCTTTCAAAATACCTGTTGGTGCTGACGGCTTTTCCATTTTTTGATCCTTTAAACTGTCATCTTGGGGTAGATAATTCCTAAACTTGACTCTCGGCATACTAATAATGAACGGTAGAAATGTGTTACAACAAGATGTATAGCCCAAATTGGACATTTCACGTTAGTTATCTCAATCGACAGCATACAACTCTTTTGAAATGTCATTGATGATTAATTTCATTTATTCAATCAGATAGTCTTACTTGGAACTTGTGTTTTCTAGCTGCCTTTTTTCACCGCGATCCTGATTAATATTAATATCAACATATCATGAATGATGACTCAGTGATTCTACATTACAAATATATCAACAGCTATAACAAGTATGACATATACAAAAAATAAGTTTCATCACAGCACATGACAACGCGATTGAACATCGACGTTGTTATGGATTTCCTTTCCAGTGGTGACTACAACATACTGTAGGTTATTCTAACCGGATTATTTTACTAGTGCTTGTTTTAAAACTTAATTTTTATCTCTTATAAAGTTAAATAACCAGATCAACTAAGCTCCTACGAATAATAAAGATGAAATTTTCCACTGGCGAGAAGTAAGCTTGTTGTATTTTATTATAGCCACGAATGGAGCACAGTCGTATTCCATTGTAAGAACTGGTCCTACATCATTTTATTCTATCCAATGTCATGCAATTTGTAATCAAAGCTATCACTTACAATTTTTACCTTACTATTGCCATGACTATCGCCTTTTTCTTTTGCTAAAGCTTTTAATCTTCCTTTCCTTTCTAATGCAGCAAGTTCCAATGAGCTAATTCCTTCAGTCGCCATGTTACCGTTCCTTCCTGAATCTCATAGAGGCATGAAACTATGGTACAGGTGACAGTACAATGCTGTACTGTACTGTACTGTACTGTAGTACTGTACACTGTATAGTAGTATTGTAGCACAGGCCGAGCCCAGACTTCCCCATAAATTTTGTCCATCGCTCGTCCCTTCCGTTCCTTTTTCCCTCTTTGTCCATCGTCCGTCCTTTTACGACGGACAAACTTGTATCAACTTCACCAAGGATTTCTACTTTTCACTACATTAGAGTAAGTAGGGTCTCCAGTCACTCGATGTATCGAGTGTTTTATATCAAAAGATCTATGGCAAATGATAATATTATAATCATGCAGACTTTTTTCTATATAGCGTTATGCTATACTAATGTGTAGCCTTAATAATGTAGATCTACAACTATATTAATAATAATAGCGTTGATTATAATCATTTTATCTTGGAGATATATTAACTGTAAATATTGTTAGGTGTTTATAAAATTGGTTACTTTCAATTGTATAGGCATATGCATATTCCTATGGACTGTAGGCAAGTAGGGTTATGCCGACGTTAGCAAGCATACTTAACGAGTAAGGATAATCTAACCATAAAATATTTTTGAAAGTACAGGATACTGTGCTAATAAATCATCTATACAGAAAGCATGTCATATTGTTATATTCGCAAAATTTATTGTGATGATCGCGATCGGCGGAATCAAATTAGATTGTAGAATTCAATATCTAATGTTGATAACATTGATGTTTTATAATGGAAAGATGGACGTAGATCGTCTAGTCGTAATGATTGATAAGAAAATTAACAAGTTGTTAATCATGATAATTTAGATATAAATTACAAATATTAGATTTATGGATATATACGTATAGATCATGAATATGCAGATAAGTTAGACAAGCGAATATGTAGACAGACAGTCAGATACTTGTGTATATTTATAGACGGTATACTTTATATGTAGGTACTGCATATATGGCTTAGATCCAATTGACTATCGTTTCGTAAATGTATACGGCAGCAAATATTACTAAATGACAACCACTGCTATCATAAATTCATTTAATCGACTGAAAAGCTAATATTTATAAAGATTACCATCAATTAATATTCAGCGTAAGTAATATTTAAATGTGTTATGTTGTTACTTTATTTTTTGCATGACTATCAGCTTATAAAGACTCTATTACTATATCCATTTCTTTAACTTTCGAGTATATATAGGTATATACAGTATTTGAAGGTTCATATATTAACATTTGAATTCGATAAATGTATAACCTCTCTATTCAGGAAAAGGAATAGATTTCTATCATTTCGTACTGGGTCTTCATTTAGGGCAATATATAATTAATATACATCCTTGTTAAAGGTCAATTTTTAAAAGTAAATTGTGACAAAAACGGATATTGTATCAATCGTTTGGCTACCATCTTGATTAGATTAGGAGGCCAATAAATATAATTCCTTGTTTTAGATTGAAATGCATGGATAATGCCGGTAGTATGACTTATATACTGTTGAGAACATTCTAATTGCAAGAATAGGCATATTTTCATAACTTGTTTCTTAGGATTAGCAATAACATCAGAGGTATAAATATCCAAGACAGTATCATTAAGGCGGTCTTTAAGATGCCAATTTATTTTAGCATCGGCAAAGAAATGATTAATTATCCGACGTAGTTTCTTCATATCAACATTGGAAATATATTCCTATTGCAAGTGGAAATAACACAACATTACTATACAATATTAATCAAAGTTACAGCGACAAGATAGAGCAATATCATGCTAGGCATTCTTTCTTTTAAAGGTAATTAAAACACTATATTGTATATATACTTAAAATTTTCCATCTCAAATAAAATAATACTGCAATATTGATATTATCTTCATAACTATTGCAATAAACGATAGATTTCTTCGTAAAATTCTAAATAACTGATACAACCATGATATCACATTTCTTAAAATGAAACTCAGAATTACATACAATCATAAATTAAAAGGTTTTCAACTCAGTTTAATTATAGGATGAAATTCTTTCACTCCGTATTACTACATATGATATTGTCGACATTATTTTACTGTTGCATCTTTAACCTGTTGTTTAGTCGGATCCGTCTGCCTTTTACCATAGCGCCTGATATAAGCGGTAGAGATAACATCGTAAGGATTGCGTACAACGTGGATAAATTTAACATCAATACGGAGTTTTAACTTGAGATAATCAACAACAGCTGTCGATTTTTGTTCATCGAGACGAAAATGCCGAGTAGTTTTACCACCTTGCTTATCACCAATTACCTAGGATAAATACAGAAGAGAAAAGAAAAATGTTTAGTCTATTTCATTACTTTACTATCGCTATGAAACTACCACTATATCTTTTGGAATGGCGCAGCCATAATGTCACAATCTGTTAATCTCACGCCAACAACAAGTTTAATGTCTCGAAATTTTCCCCCCCTCATCTCTATTGATGTATTGAAATTGTCAAAATACAATAGGACAACCAAGGCGATTTTATTGTTTTATTAATTACAAAGTTGGCTAAGCTAATCGCCCCGTAGATTGACCAAAGACAATTCAATTTAGTCAACTAGCATTGACATTGCCGACGGCAATCCACGGTGACTACATTAATTGTCATTTTCTTTTGTTTTAAGTAGACATATAATATCCAGTTGACTGTTATCGCCATCAATTCAATTTCAAGGGTACTTAACTACTAGCTATCAACTTTTTGAAATGATCGCATCGTTTTAGAAGCCATAAAAACAAAGTGATACTATTTTAGATGGAAGTAACAAAGGATATAGTTTTATTTCTCTTAGTCATCGAACAGTTAGATTGGATTAAGTCTACTTTAATAAACGGCATTCGATGATCCTTCAGCTACGATAATTAATTAAACTATTGAACTTACGTAATAAAACACAAATGCCTAATAATTCTATTATTAAATTTGTGTTCAAATTTGAATCTGATTGATTAGTATGCTAATGGAGCGATCAGATCGTATACTTGGCGGTTATCTCATAACGATCGGATTAAAGTAAAGAAAGTTTCAGTGGAAAAGTTATGCAAAAAATAATATTTTAATCCTCTATAATCTATTTGCGTTATTCAGCTCTACTGCTAGCTAATATATTATATAAAAAATAAAGAAAAAGCTATCTTACCTTGATGTCTCCTTGATATCTCCCTTGCCATTCATTAGGGATATGGTAGGAATAAATATTTGAACTTGATAGAGTTGGAGCGCGCTTACCACTTACAGCATGATATCTAGAATTGTTGTACAACTGATATAGTAATTGCTGATGTTGATCATTCTTAGATGACTTTAATTGCGGCCATTTACCAATAACATCATATTCATGCGCTACAATAGCATGGGGATGAGCATCTATAATACTACCAATAAGGGAATGACCACTGCGTGGATAACCGATAAAAAAGAGGAAAGTTTGTAGTTTTTTACACGCTTGAGACTGAAAAGCGATACTATCACCATAGATAGAAATATCTTGCTTCGGTTTTTGATTTATTTTAAGCCTGAAATAAGTATGTGGAGTTAACTTTCTAGTGTGCGCGTAGAATAGCATTATTTGAACTAGGACTGAATTAGTAATTCAAATAAATTGTTTGTACACATAATTCAACTTATCCGTTATATAAATTTTAATGAATTGTCAACATCAACCATCGGCCCATGACAGACTAATCAAATATCGGCAATACATGAATACGATCAGGACAATTGATAGAAGAACTGTAGTGACTGGGAATCCAGATTGTAAAGTATTTAATTTTAGTTTCAACTATCTTGAAAGTTAAAAATGTTTCAGACTTGATTAATTGTATCGAAAGATAATCGAAGTTAATCCCATGCAACAAACACATAATAAGTCACTATGACGAATATCTAAACTGATGACAAATTGATTTTGGACTGTGGTTATTCTATTAATTGTCTATCATAAAGATTCTTCCTTAATATCATAGTAAATTAGCTGTAGCATGAACTTCACTGTGGATTAGTTTCAAATTATTACCAACAAAAAGCTATCTTTAATTCATAATTACAACTAATGAATGTGAATACTTTGCGGCCTTTCCCCAAATTTTTGAATAGTAGATAAACTAATACATCATCGTGATATCAATGTTAATATTTTAAATTAAATTTCAACACCTAAGCTATCAAAGATTAAAATAGTGCACATTGGCTACTTGACTCATTATAATACCAAAATAAATCGAAGATATAAATGTAGCAAGTATATCAATTGATTCATGCTCAATATAGCCTGTTGTTCATGCTATCAGGTACATTTATCAAATAATCGATAGAACTAGTTGGATTTCATAATATCGGACTATTAAATACAATTTTAACCTTTAAAACTATCACTTCAAAACTTACTTGTTCTTTGTAGAGAAACAGAAAATGGTCAACGTAATGATGGCAATCGATAGCAATAATAATCCACCAAGCACAGTTATCATTTGATTACGCTGCATTCTCATCCTTTAATGCAATTCGTTGAACTTAGATCAAGCGATAGAAAAACTTTGATGATGATATAACGATTTCTCGTATTTAAATTTAATCGCACTGACATTTAACTGTATCGCCCTACTGTTCAATTTGAATCATCATCAATAAATACTGGTTATTTAACATTCAACAATATCTGTCGACATAAAGAAAGAATATCAACAACAAAAGCATGATTATCATCATTTCGATAAGATTGTAAAACATTCTTGCAGTCCTTTTCATAGGCCGTAATCAGCTGGCTTTGTTAATTATTTTCATTGGTTACGACGTCATGATAGAATTTATAATACAGTTAACGCTTCCATTTTAAATGAAATAACAACGCTAGCAACGGCCCTCTAAAAATTTTTTACCGTCTACACAATCTAACGTGTAAACAATGATAATATTTTCTTATAATGTTCACTATATTGAATGATCACCATCGAATAAGTCACTAAATTAGCTAAGTTAACTGTAATTATCTCGTTAGAAATTGGCTACAATGTTGAAATTAAGGGAAGATAAATTTCTAGATATCGATTAACATCAAAGCTATCCCTTTAGGGATGTATTGGATCGAAATTATTGATGTTATGTAACATTTAACTTTGTATTCATAATATCAAGATCAAAAGGTAGCCTATAAATTTAGCATGAGTAGTGGGTTGGCCAATAGAGGTGAACGAATGAATAGGTAGAAAATTTTTTATATGGGAAATCAACAGCTGTCCGCTATTCTATTATGTCAATATTTTAATAAGTAGATACTAAATATTGATGACGCTTTCCATTCTACCTTGACTCATAATCATCACCCTATATCTCAGTATTGATTTTAAATCAGAAAATTTTAACGCTAAGATTAGGCTGAACAGACACTTTCCCAACGACGCTTGAACTCGAAAATCTATTTCATAATTTATCATCTTCATGATATACACGGCTTATCACCTTCTAATCTATAGTTTTATCTATATAACATTACAATACAAACTATTGTCATGAGAGAATAAAATCTATTCAGACCGCGCCTTTGACTATCATTTATTCTTAAAGTGGAATTTACGACTATTATTAAGCTGGATAAGTAAGGATTTCAAAATTTTCTACATATTTTTACAATGATACTCCCACGGTGATAAAATGTTACAAACCAGCCTGAATAAACTTATAATCAAAGACGTATTTGCTTTAATTTATACAAGTATGTAATGTATACGATATCGCTTTTTGTTATTGCTGGTATTAAAGTGTTACAATTACAAAAGTTAGGCCTAGTTAGCTTAGTATAAATTATTCTGAAATACTCGAATTTTGGTACAGTATCACAAAATTAGGAACTACTAAAATAGTCATTGTATATCGTTAACGAAGACTTATTTAACGTTGGTTAGCCAGTTAGAAAGAAAACCTTGCTACCATCAGATTTTGATCTATTGCTGTCGCTGCTATTAAATTACGAATCATTTAAATAGTTTGGTTAGTTAATAACCATTTTAACAGCGCTTAGGACAGAGACAACAGTTAAGAAAACCAGCTTTATTATTATTCAGAATTTGATTACCATATTCAAACGATTCACTGAAATCAGGCATCTTACTGAATTCCAGTATTACTTAAAATTTATCTATTTACGTCCAGATTTTATTTCATTTACATCTTGCCACTATCAGACCCGTAATAATAACTATAATCTGTATATCCAGAAGTTACTAATCAATCTACTTTACAATTAAATTTATATGTAATGTAAATAAATCTGCAGGTCGTGAGAACTAATATCATATGTCATAATAACTATTACTGGAAGGCTATTAAATTTATAGTCATCTGTTTACAGAAGAATATTTCCTTCTTAAAAATATGCAACTCGACATACGATAATTACGTAATGTAGCAAGATATGCAAACTATAAAATTTCTTTATCAGAAATGAATACATATGCGTATAATACAAATATAGTTATTGTAACTTAATTTATTCAATACAATCTTGGGAATGGTAATTCAGCAGTCGGTTGAAGCCTATTATCAAATTGCAATGAATCTATTATAAAGTTACACTGACATATAATTAGCAAGTTATAAATGAGATAAGCGTATCAACAGCTTAAGTGAAACAAAATAATACTAACCAATTTTCTTTGCTCCAAGTAGTATTTCTTGACTCATATAAATGAAAAGTATAGATTGGTCTTGCTTTTGGAGATTCATTTTTTAAACTACGATGTAAAACTTCACCATGAATTAAGACAACAGAGCCTAATTTAAGGGATAAAAATTAGGCACGCGTTAAATTTTAGAAGCAATAAACGTAAAATATTTTAATAATATTCTTAAATTAAGCTTAAAGCTCTAAATAAGTATAATACGTATAATTAATGAAACAATTTCATGCACCGAAGAGAGTTGTACTGAGTTGTATTATCATACATGTAGCTAAATCTCTTTAGATATAACGAAATTTAGCTAATGGGGTGGTAAGAATAATTTACATTAAACAAAATAAATAGCAGCGAAGCAAATAAACCTTTCTTGACTGGCAAAGGAACAAATTTGCTCTCCTCAAAGTCTTCTATGCCACCAGTAAATATAACGGAGGAACCGTTCGGATCAGGATTTTTTATCATTCGTCGAGATGTACCCTCTACAATAATAGCAAGTATTGTCTATATTATATATAGACAAGAAAGTTGATATAAAGTATTCATAATAATATATTTCACCTGTTTGGGATCCAGGAATAAACCATAAGCAGCCATTAGTTAGTGTTACGTCTTCTAAAGCGAACCATAAACCCATTAATTTCACAGGGGTAGAGTGTAAGAAAGTTGCATCTCGATGTGCTACAACTACGCGTAATACAAATGAAAGCACGTAAAATATAAATACAGTATGATAACGCTGGAAAGATCTGGTTTTAAATTATAACGATAGCTGTAAAACTTTTCGGATCAGATTATCTTACCTTCTCCTCCAATGTGCGGCGGCTAGTAATTATAATGTACAAATTAATTAAATATTATCATCGATATAGTTAAGGCAATCTTTCTTTACTATCAAGTATTCTTACCTTAAAGATAAACATACTCTGCAATATTTTAGGTTCTACGAAGCCAAGACTCCTAACAATATTCTGTATAAATAGGAGAAACAGCGAATCTTAATATTATAAGTTGAGCAGTAAAGCAGTAAATATTGGCATTCTACGTATACCACAACTATTACATTATCTAAATTTATTATCACTTACTTGGATCTTGGAACTGAAAGTAAATGATTTAACGGTAGGATTTAATTCATGTAAAGCTATCATAATTGAGTTAATAACATAAACTTTGTCAGTTAATAATACCATAAAATGATAAGCTGGAATAATTTTGATTTGGGAACCGAATTATATGTAAAATGTAATACTCCAATCATTAGATAAAGTTGCCAATAGTCAAAAATTTATTAAGGAAACCTTTACTCTATTTATCCAGTCTAATATGTCATTTGACTAACCATGACCGATCTTGTTCAACGCTTCATATTTATCTACCAAAAGTTTACCTGCAACGTTGTTACAGTAAAAGATTTGTTATTACATCGTTTAAAAGTAAATTTAAAAATGAATTTTGTCAAACAAGATCTATACACATGATTGGTAATTACATTACATAATCTATTAATACTGGATTATTGATTAAATTAGAGAAGAAAGTACAACCAATCACGACCGCTATATTGCATAAAGGCTTCAGCAAAATGCAAGACAGGAATAGTGCTCCATTAGGAATAACTAACTTATCATATATTTTACATATTCTGCTCATTGATGAGTCAATACAATAATAAACTTTACTATTTAGATCTTATTATGGTATTGGTTGTACAGTATACGTATTAATTCACCCTTTTCATCGAAGGCCTTTTCTTCAAAGAAGTATCTAATCTTATCTCCACTTGTCATGAAATAATCATCCGATCTTCGCATATTATCCTAATCATCATCATTGGCCAATCAGT
Source organism: Trichoplax adhaerens (assembly GCF_000150275.1). Classification (NCBI taxonomy): domain Eukaryota; kingdom Metazoa; phylum Placozoa; class Uniplacotomia; order Trichoplacea; family Trichoplacidae; genus Trichoplax; species Trichoplax adhaerens. The sequence continues at coordinate 6,126,335 of NW_002060944.1, read as the reverse complement.
CACATAATCCAATAAGGGCTATTTAATATTGATAGATAGGTGTACAATGTACATACAATACGAGTATATACCGAATTGAATCATCACATTGCATTTAAAAAACAATTTGCGTTTAGAATATGCTGTCATAGCTAACGGTAACTGTAAACAATAAAGTCTTGCTTAGGATAATAGACTATTTTTTCTATCCAAGATGTACGTACCGCGTACAGTAGTATACGCGTATAAGTAACAAGATTGATTTATTACTCTAAAGTCTTTCTAGATCTATAGATTAAGATATCAACGCCCAATTACCATACGACTGAAAATAACGCTACAATAGGTGATCGTATTTATAAAAATATTAAACAACCGTGGTACTAAAAACTGCTTTCGGATGAGTGGACATATCTAGTTGATGAAGTAGATCTTGCGATGCTAGTTGAAGCGATCGGACCTCTTCTTCACTGCAGAAATCTTCGATGATTAAGCATCCATCTTTATTAAACTAAAGATCAGATCATAAACAAAACAAAGTGAATTTAACATATCAACAGACCTGAAATAATCCCCGAATCACTGTACATGATTTATATAACGATCGAAAATTGTTTAAAATTTATTTATAATGCATGCTGCTCGCAAAGTGATGCCATCATGATACCATATATGTTGCTTTTCCATAAGAAATAGTAGACTATCGCATAATATGATACGCCTACAGTACAGTTGATATCATCAACTAGCACAGTATACATACATATTCCACTTTGGATAGAATATCAAGGAGCAGATACTACTTGATAATAATGCAATAGACCATTATATCTGTCATCAGGAATAAATCAGAATTACAATTCAAGAGTACTTAATAATTAACCTTCTGAATTTGCTCGTCATTCAGACTTCCATCCATTTTGAGCGGTTTTACCTACTGTACTGGATACAAATAATAAGGGTCTCTACTGTACTGTACAGTGTACAGTACATTCCACAATTGCAATCTATTCCGTGTGCACTATGTGACAAGGGAAGACAATTACCTCCTACGATGCTACTACTCTGTGCAAAATAAGTTGTCATCGTTGCCTCTCTAACTTTATGACCACTTTTGATTATGGGGTAAAACTATGTAGGGAAATTTGCCATAGTCTGACCCGATTGATGAATGCTATGGATGGAGAATAAAAATTCCCGAAGAAGACTCAAGGGGCGACAGCTCATTTTGCACAATACCATGGTCAGCTTGATAGTACTGTACTGTATTGTAGTGTAAGTAAAGTGTGCTGTCGGTGACTCAGTGCTTACAATAGAAAGTAAGTTTTAACTAGTTGTCTATAGTGCAGCTTGGTCATAATACTGCTACAGTATAGTACAGTCCTGATAATACACTTGCTCTCATACAGTACTGTACACTGTACAGTCTACAGGATATAACTGCCGTTCAGTTTCAATTTTTGCAGCAATCAGCATCTAAAAACCAATCGAGGAATCAAACTTCGACGTACAAATTCAAGGCAGCCTGGTTGTTATTCAGATTTACATTGATGCACTGCACTGTAAACTGTCTACACTTGTATAGTACAGCACACCAGTACTAAAAAAGCTATTCGTCTCATATTGATGTAATAATAATAAAGAACGCCAATCATGCCGTTGTGATCACGCTAGCAATTTCAGCCGTAGTTTCTATAAATGCGAGTCCAATATCCAATATACTTGCATGTAATATACTGTATTAGCGACCTAGCAGCACAATAACGATTCGATTGATCAGCCTTTAGTCGATCGTAATGAACGATATTTTACGATACAACACAATCAATTACAATCGTAGTTATTCGATTGTCTACGTTATATCCTGTAATTCATAATGTTTTACAACTGGCTAACACTTCGCAGGGACGGGACAGGAAGCGGCCTTCAGTGCCAAATAATGTGAAGACTTATCATTTTTTCAATCATTCTGCTATACAGTACCAATGAAACCGTATGCCATACTACACAAAACCAATTTAGCAGGCTAATCGTAGCTAATTTGGATGTCAATCGTGGACAGTATAGACAGTAGTATACGTACTATTGCAGACATGCGATACAGTTGAAATGACCCGTAAAACAGTAAGTCCCTACATCATTAGTATAGTGAATGATCGCTTCCTATCTTGTCTCTTTCTTTTTAGTAGTCTCTGCTCTCAGTATACAATATCTCTTACCAGGATACTACTACTTCTAACATTTGCACTCGCTAATGCATGAATACTTAATAGCATACTTCACTACATAAAGAATACAGTACCTTACGTTTATGCTTCCATCGATCTAAGTATTTAAGTCTATAACGTATCATTCTGGAAAATTTTTAGCTATGATGAAGTAATGGGGGAAGAAAACACCATTTTATTGTGCTCCCTGGTAATATTACAGTAGCCAAGCAATAACACGCCTTCTCTTTTACTTCAATATCTAAAGCCAACATTAGCACACGTACGTAGACACGTTTATGCATACATGGGTGCATAGTAGTTAAAATTAGCTAAAAATTTCGCATTTCTTTCGCATAGTGTAACCTCATCTTCAGCAATACTGATAATCCATTTATTCAGCAGCATTTTTTACAATAACTATCAATTAATTTTATTGTCAGCAGCGTACCACACTGTAGGTACTGTAAATCCTTAAGACCCTCTAATGTACTATATATATACTCGTACATATACGTTGAGGTTAATCCTGATGGTATGAAGCTACAGCACTACCGTAAGATACTTAGCCTTTCCAACAATAAATAAATACATCGATAGGATCAAAAACTTTGACGCAGCTACAGTATATTAAATATACATATTATAATATAGAATAACGTCAGAATCTAATATCGAAGTAAGCAATAGTTTATTAAAGGTATAAACCAATCGCGTGTTAATGAGTCTACGTATCTTTATACACTATAAATTTATCACAGGTTAAGAGTGAAACTAAAGTTACTTGCTATCAAAGGGAGCGTCAGAAGAGTTCATTGTATTTTAATAATAACTGATAAAGAATGCAATAGCTGCTGACTTATCAAATAGTTTAATAAATACTATCATCTACCGTAAACATATATAGTTAAATAGATCATGATAGTATGATGGATGATACGTGTCCTGGCGCTCACTTTGATGAACTATTTTATGCTACCACAGCTGATAATTACAACATGTTTATAGTACATTTACCACAATCTAAAAACTAGATCCCGGTCATTTTCAGATTCACGGCATCAGTCCAATAGATTAAACATCAGATTTCCACAATTTTATCATTTTATCGTTCTCTAACGCTGCTGAAGCAATAATGTTTTCCGTCGGATGGCATGCACACGATAATACAACATCAGAATGTCCTGAAAGTTTCTGAACTACTTCCTTCGACTGAAGATTCCAAATGTATATCATATTATCCTCTGAGCCCGAAACAATCCACTAAAGAAAAGGGTTTATCAGGATAAGAATATAGTATTAAGTCCCATGTCAAGATTTATTACCTCATCTATTAATATTGTTAAATTGCGACACACTATGCCATAGCATCTATAAAATCTATCACAAACCTTGCCACCAGTAACAGAGAAACTGGCAAAAATGCAATATTTTTCGTTTTTATGACCACGATAAGTTTTCAAGCACTAAAGTAATATATGTTTGGACAAAGATAGTAAGAATTCATTGACTAGAATAAATATTCAATTTCTTAGTCTCCATTGTCAAATCATCTCATTTTAACGACATACCTTGCCTTTACTATAATCCCATAACTTAAGTGTGCTAAATTGTTGATACAATAATACAAAATTCACGATTAATCGTTAATCGCTACAGAAATTATTAATGAAGATAACTACTCGGATTAGCCAAAGTAGTGTTGCAGTTAAAGGCTTACTTATCCAAAGTAGCGGCCAATATATATTTGCCATTAGGTGAAAATTTTACAAAAGAAACAGGAGGATTATCATCGTCTGAAATAAGAGGTGTATGTTGGTCTTTTATATTGTCAATCTTGAATTACCCTTAAACAATAATATTATCCATCCTTACCAATGATAGTTTTCAAGCATTGACCAGAAGCAGTGTCCCAAATTCGACTAGTATTCAAAATTGCAATATTAGAAAGATTGACACCAGATCGAGTAATTTCTTGTAAGAAAGAAAGATTTACATTACAGTACATACCATAATCCATCGTAACTTCCAGAAACAATTAAAGCTCCGTCTCTATTAAAATGAACCTATTGCAGGAATTACAATAATAATCAATCAATCACGCAAAGAGAAACGTATGCTAATAACATTGGATAACTTTACAACTATTTTTGCATTCTATGCTATACTGTATATCATTGATAAGCAAAACTTTACCGCGGAGACTGGGTCGGAATGGGCTGGTAAAGTCTTTAACGTTTTTCCTGTTCTAACATCCCATATTCTAACGCTCTCATCAAACTATTACCAAATTTGATAGAATATAATTGAGAAATTAACAAATATAGTACACTCATCAGCTTAGTAAACAATAAGCAATGTGTATACCAAGGGTTATAAATCTCAAGAAATTGCTTGTAAAGTTATCAGTGTACTTACTGAACCAGATACGATCAAATTAGACTGAGGGTTGAAATTGCAACAAAAGACATAGTTACTATGTCCCTTTAAGGTTTTAAGGCATTTTCCCTAAAAACACAATTTGATTATTGCATTCAATATCAACGTTGGGATCCTATAATCAACTTAATAGAAAGTTGACAAAATTGTACATGCATTATACAGTAATCAATCTTCACTGGAATAATGAGACCATTATCATCTCCATATTAATTATACTATCGCTCATACTACACCAGCTAGACATAGTACACGACTTTTTGGTGCAGTACGTCAGTTGTCCTCTATTGAAAGCTACTATTGATCGAATGTATAAAAGATTGCACGAGCATCAAATATTTAGGTAAGAAGTAATCATCCTAAAATAAAATGTAAAGCTGTGACTTGTCTCGCGTTGTATGATGATGTTGCAATAGTTGTAATGAGAGCTTACCGTTGGAAAATCCCATATTTTTAACGTCTTGTCATCGGAAGCAGATACAAGTAATCTCGAATCTGATGACCAGGCCACATCTGAAATACCCTGTATGAGTCAATCACAGCAATCATCACGTTTGACATAGTCATCATCATGGATAGTATTGTCATGATTTACTGATGAAATTCACTTCAAAGTCTTTTTAAAATATCTCAACATACTAATTTATGTCCTTGCATGGTCTTTTCGTATTTGCCATCGTAGGCACCCCAGACTTTAATGGTAGCATCAGCAGCTATATCGTCGAAGGAAATATAAAATGTATTCACTATTTTCATGAATAATCTATTTATAAATGTTATTGGAATCTTTGCAGTACGATTATTTGAATGAAGATGCAGTGATCGCTAATTTTGTATCGCATGTACAAGCATCACCGATGGTAGTATAAACATGAAGCCACTAAGCATGAATGATGACGTACGATGCTTACCAAGCATTCAAAGCAGTACGTATTCATCTCAATTGAATTCTGTTCCCTATTACTTACACGAACTGGCTAACCATTCCCCATCAGGGCTAAATTTAACTGATGAAATTGCCTTAGTATGCCCAGATAGTGTATACTTTAGCGCATATTCTGGTTTCTATAAGTTCATTCAAAGAAACAACAACCGCAATTAATGAATATATCAGTGCTGATTAATATTTCCAGCAATTTAACAGGAGTCAATTTCATCCAATCAAATTATCCTTTTTGCCATTACAAGATATTACAACAGATTTCTAGGATCATTATACTAGAAATGGATAGGCATATTAAGTGAATCATTTCATTCTTTAAAACAACGTTACTTTCAACTCCACTGATTCTTTCTAATAACATACACATACTGTCAAGAGATGTGATTGCTTTTAGCTACGATAAAATAAGATAGTATGAGAAAAATGAAAAGGATGCAGAACAATACGTAAGTTATTGATATGCTAGAAATCATTAGCAAGAGAAGATAGTATAGTATCCAACTGTTGATGTCCATCATGCTGTAGAATATACAACCATCAGAACAGATCTATCCTGGAATATGGATGAATCAAGCACTGTCTCTATCTCTCGATAGTGAAACAACAATGCAGTGGATGGCCTGATGCAAACGACAAAGGAATTGACTACAGTCAGGTATATCAACCAACAAGGAAATAATCACTTTGGATATGGATGAGTTAACCTTCATCCTTATCGTCAATATTGCAGTTCTAACAGTAAGCAAATGGAAAAATAGAATATTCAATCCATTTATGCCAACATTACCTTGGGTGGATTGGTCGGACCGCTAGCAGTGCCGGATCCGTTGGTGGCGGAAGAAGCGTTAGCCATTACCGCCGCACATACAGTAGAATTAGCACTGAAGTTAGGTTAAAGCGCGGAAAGATTGTCACATTTGTATGCTACTACTACTGGGCATGGTACAAGCACAAGGCCCATGGCCAACAACAAAAGGTGGTCAACGTGCTATCTCATGCCAATGGCATTACTGCGAATATGGCCGTATTGGCTTGAATGGAACAGTGACGTCGTATAGTACACTAGGCAGCCAGAGTACAGTATAGCTAGCGCTAAACTGTCCTGTACTGTACTTTACCATACATTGTACTGTACTTTACCGTACACTGTACTGTACTGTAGAAAGAGTTTTATTGTCTTGGGCCATCGACTCGATGGGTCCTCGGACAGTTGGACATGGAGACTCATCTCGTCTGAAAAGGAATGTGTTCCAAATACTTTCTATTCGTTCGAGACCTACTGTAGTATACTGTATATAGAATTGCTCCATTCTGTTTATGACTTAGCCTCGAAATTAAGTATTATTTCATTGAATCCTGCAGTAAGTTCTGCTTGAAAGCGGTTATTGAACGTCAACAATGTTTTGAAATGAATAGTAGTGAATAAGTGAATAGAAATAGAGCATCGAAGGTGAGGATAAGTAGAGCAATAGTACTATATAGTACTATCGTGGCAATACAACATTCGTAGGGCTTGATACCAATAAGTCACTTGGACATTTTTGGCCAAATAGGATTTCACTTAATAAGTCATTTACTACAGTCTACTTCATGTAGTCAGTAGCCTAGCCACTAGTGCGTCCATATCCGAATGTCCAATGTCCATGTCACGAATTGTGACGACATTCCAGAAACAGCTAACCGGTACCAGTTACCATCTTTGAATTCTATAGTACAGTACAGTACTGTACAGAAGAGTATTGTACTCACCAAGGTCCGAACCGGACCAGACCGCGAAGACGTCCATGTACTGTACAATGTACAGTACACAGTTGTGTGTAAAAACTTGGAGTAATGTACTGTACACTGTACACTGTACAGTATGCCTGGAGCACGTCCGTCAATCCGTATGTATGTGTACAGTACTTCCATTGTAAAATAATGTACCGTACGTTCTGTACAGTACATACTGTACAGTACTGTACTGTACTGTAAGATGACAGCCAGCAGCCTTACACAACAAATCACATACGCCGAACCTTTTCTTGCCAGGAAAAGCAGCTAAAGCTAAGCGAGTGAAAAACAATAAACGAAATGTTAGCCAACGTTCTTCGCCAATCTTTAGGAAGAAACAGCTGCCATAGTGCACTGCTCATCACTCAAGCTAGAAGGAAGCATGATTTACCGCCACTGCCGTATGCTTACAATGCATTAGAGCCTACCATTTCTGCTGAGATTATGGAACTACATCACAGCAAGCACCATCAAACTTACGTTACCAACTTGAATGCTGCTGAAGAAAAACTAGCTGAAGCAACAAGCAAAAGTAGGCATCATCTTTCCTCCTTTTACCTATTGAATATCATAGATAAAATTCAATCTTGCAGTCCATGATCCTTCTTGTCGTTGTAGTAATAGTCTAGTAATAATTTCGTAGCGAATGAATAAAACTTTGCTCGGTACTCGTGCCAGCGGCTTCACTGTCATATCAATATTGAGTAGCCTATTCTAAGAAGATTAGGAGAACTCGTACTAATTTGTTGAACTTAATTAGATGATATCAGCGGAGTCATTACATTACAAGGAGCTCTACGATTCAATGGTGGTGGTCATATCAATCATTCAATATTTTGGAAAAATCTATCCAATGATGGCGGCGGACTACCAACCGGTAAATCAATCAGTGTACAGTATATTACAATTCCTTATAGGTAACGTTAACATTTATCTACCCTTCATACTGTAATCTGTAGTGCTAATTTACAAATGCCTACATACGCTATTTTAATGTTGCGATAACGCAATAATGCTTGTTCATATCGTCATGAACTAATAGCCATGACATAATTTCACTTATCTTAAAAATCAACAGTACGTATATACGTGTACTACATTTGGATCATCGTCATAGTGGGATGAATCATTACTCATTAACACTTTTCATCACTCCACAGGAGAGCTAGGCGATGCTATTAATGCCTGTTTTGGATCTTTTGATAACTTTAAATCCAAATTATCTGCTGCAACCATTGCTATTCAAGGCTCAGGATGGGGTTGGCTGGTAAATAACATTGAAGCAGACATTTACCTTAAGATTGGTCAATACGGTAGTACCCAATCGATGCCAATAACTTAAAATGTATTATTCGATTTAGGGATATTGTAAGGAAAGCAACTCTCTTAAGATAGCTACGTGTGCAAACCAAGATCCATTGCAAGCAACGACAGGTTAAGCTTCCATTCGAATGAAAATATTTTCCACTTACTATCTCTATTCTAACATGTTAGTAACTATCGAAAAAATTTTTACCTTCAGGCTACGTTCCATTACTTGGTATTGACGTCTGGGAGCACGCTTATTACTTGCAGTATAAGAATGTTAGGCCTAATTATGTCAATGCAATATTTGATGTAATTAATTGGAATGACGTAGCTAATAATTTTCGAAATGCTAAGGCTTAAACTGAGTCAATTTGTCCGAAATAGAAGCCTTGTCAATCAACTTAAAATGAAGCGCTAATTCATCGCTGTATCTTTTCTATCAAGATAATATTCGCATAATATTCCTATTGCATCATCGGGTTGCATTTTTTAGCAGTTGTACTAGCAGTAGATGTAAAACAAAAATAAATGCACATTGATATGATACTTGGTCTTTTGCGTTGTATTTGTGTTATAGATTTCATGCAAAGGATATATTTCCCTTAATAACCTCTACCCATTCGTCAGTAAGCGAAACCATATACTTTAAACACTCAAATACATTAATGTCTACTAAAGCTAATAGACGACCAATAATTGTACGGATCAATCTTACCGTTACATTACACATACAGAATCGAGCTACGTACCCAACTCCTAGTCTTTTACGCGTATAAGATTCACACAAAAATGAAATCCTATATACCGTAATATACGTAACCTAAGGTTAGACTTACGACTCGCAACTATAACGAACAATGGCAATAAATAATTTTATAAAGATACTAATTACTTTAGTAACTAAATGACTGCCAGGAAACTTATATGTGAATATTTCCAAGATGTTATCCTTATTAAATTGAATGAAATCTGCGATCAATAGTTCTCTACTGCTTTGTGTGTAGTAAAAACTACCGTAATTCGTTGAACTTGGCCTATATTTTGTATAAACGGTAACTGTAATCAACACCGCGTTAATATTACAGTGGGAGCGTTCTTAATGCCAATTACTGCCAGCTTTCCTTGACTCAGTTATAACAACAAATTCAGTAAAAGTAGCGATTTTTTATTAAAAGTCAGCAAAACTACAATTTCCATCAGAGTGTCTAAATATCAGTCAAATTTGAGTCTTTTAAATATCAAGAAAAATATCACTATGGACATATTTCATTCTAGTAACCAATACCTGGTAGGTATCACTATGAATTACTGAAATATAAATTCAGATCGTTTCTTTGATAGCAAAACAATAAATAGCATGAGGTCCTAGCATCATTCATGATGTCACATCACCAAATAATGAAACATTGTATTAAAAGAGTTTAAATGATAGGCCAGCATTCAAGATAGAGTTCGATTATAGACATTACATGATAATCATCTCTATTTTACATCACTTTATAGGGTCTTCAACTAAAGCTATACATAATTCTAGTCTATTGATCATTTTTATTAGAGCATGTTTACCGTGGATTGAGATAACATACAATATAAATCAAGCCATTTCACTATAATCCAAAATCTTCGTCATCTCCGCCAAATATGTCATCATCGTTGTCTTGTCTTGATTCTGCACGCGACTCTACAGTTTGATCAAGTAATTTTGCCGTTCGAACAGCTAGAGCAGCAGCTTTAAATGATTTCTTAGGATCGAAATTCTCTCGAATATTATTGGTTATGTTGTCCTTAAGATCAACGTCTGATATCGATCCAGCTCTATTTACAATCCATGGATGTTTTAGTACTTGCTCGGCGGTATAACGATCAACTGGATTAACCATCAAAAGGTTATCAACCAAGTCGGTAGCGGTATCGGATATATCATCCCAATATGGTGATAGATACTCGAATTCGCCTTTCTTAATGATATTAAATAGTTCATTTTGATTACGATCTTTACTACGAAATGGTGGAAAACCGCATAGTACAATGTAGTTGATAACACCAGTTGCCCACATATCTGCTGGAAGACCATACCCAGTTTCAGCAAGAACTTCAGGAGCTAAATATGTTGGTGTACCACAAATTTGAAATAGCGGCTCAGTTACCACAACTGCTAGACCAAAATCACCAAGTTTTAACGTAAAAGTATCGTCAAAGTTTTGTGTAATCTAGTAATGAAGCAATAACAGAGACAACACATTCAATATAGCTGGTAGAAGTAATATTAATTTAATTTGTATGTACATAGTAAATTATGTGATTGATATTCTATCTATTTACAATATTATGTTGCGATGATAAAGTCTTAACTTACTACGGTACTTTATAATAATTACCTAGTAAAAATGAAGTCTACATCTTATCACTAAATAGCGTAGCGGTAATTTATGAATATTTATATTTTAACGTATCTAATACATAGAGTATAGAAGAAGTCGAACACTATATGATTAGTGACTATTGCAATCTCGTTTACAATATCTTATTTATCTATTAGTAAACTCTTAATTATGATACTAATGTAATAGGAAGTCTGCCTAACCAATAGATGTAACTAACAATAATTTTCGCAATAAATCGAATAGAGCAACATCCTATATCCTACAAGTCTATCAAATACTAACGAACAGAATTTTATTGAGTAGCATGCATTGATGAGGATAAACTTATCGAATAATTAAGCAGCCAAACAGATTGTCACAAATTATCATATCCAAGTAGAATCAGTTGAATTACCACAACTTACTAATAAATTTTCTGGTTTTAGATCGCGATGAATAATGCTTCGTTTATGGAGGTACTGCAGAGCAGCCGCCAAATCTCCAATTAATCCACTAGCTTCAAATTCGGTAAATTTTGAAACATCGGAGATAAGATCGAATAAATCACCACCTTTTACTAGTTCCATAACTAATTGGATCTCTATCTGAGTGTCGAATACTTCAATCAATCGTATAATATTTTTATGACGACATTTTTTCATGATGTTAATCTCATCTTGGATCATGCTTTCCTTGCCTTTGATTTTGCTTTTATGGACTAATTTCAAGGCATATTCTACCAATGTATCTTGCTCAACGCAGTGAAACACTTCAGCAAAATTACCATCCCCAATTATATTCCCTTTGACATAATAATCTTCATAAGTTCCCTCTCGATTAGGTAAAGGTTCATTATTTTCAGGGGTATTTCTACCAGCAGATTTATTAATATTTTCATTATTGACTTTATTTATAAACGTATCCCCCAGTTTTACAGGCGTAGCAGGATCTTTAACGTTGTTTGTGTCTTCCTTTTCCTCGTTATCGCCCGCTTTTTCTTGATTTAAATTTATTCCATTATCTTCGTTGTGGACAGAGGATCGCTCGTGATTATCTTCGCCATGGATAGAAGATCGATCTAGATTATCTTTGTTCGATTTGCTTTCTTCCTCCTTTTCTATATCTGCAGTAGCATCGAAAACATCACCATCTGTAACCGTATCCTTGACATGACTAAAGATATCGTCGTTTGATGCTTGCTTGTCAACTCTATCTTCATTCTTCTCACTTTCATCAATATCCTTTTCGCTTTCGTTAAAATCCTTTTCGTTTTCATCAATATCCTTCTCAATATTTTGATTTGTTAATGGCATTTTTTCAGAGTGTGTATCAACATCGCCATCTGTAACCGTATCCTTGACGGGACTAAAGATATCGTCGTTTGATGCTTGTTTGTCAACTTGATCTTCATTCTTCTCACTTTCATCAATATCCTTTTCGTTTTCATAAGTATCCTTCTCAATATTTTGATTTGTTAATGGCATTTTTTCAGAAAGTGTATCACTTGAAGCTCTTGATTTCTGTGTAGTATCAGCTAATTTGTTATTTGAGGATTTAGTTAAATCGTTGGCATTGGAAACTCTTGATATGTCAGCGGTATCTGCTACTCGATTTCTTGAGGCTCTTTTAGTTGAATCATCGGTTTTTACAGGTTGATGAGATTGAGGATTGTTTTTTTCCTGGCCTATTGGTTTTAAAATTGGTTTTTTATTACCAAAACTAGATGCACCATGAGAAATAGAGCCATTATTTCCAGGCAAATTACGAACTTCTTCCATAATTTCTTCAAGATCAGACATTTTTAAACCTTCTGATCCAACAGCAATGAAAATCTTATCTGATCCCAACATTTCCGACAACTCGCGTAGCGCCTTGCCATTTGTTGTATATA